>NC_057800.1:511139402-511149413 GCF_018294505.1 Triticum aestivum | reverse complement strand
TGTGCATGACTAGATTTGCTGCCCTCACATAGGAAGAAGGTTCAAAGAGAACAAATATGGGACCAGCGCATATATGCTACTTGGCTACATACTCTGCATCACCCATTTATACGTGTGGACACACATGGTGCTGGCATGTCCCATGCAGCTATTTTGTTGTTGTTAATCTCAGAATTAACTACTGATCTGTTTTAAAAGAATTTCTCTGTTAATATGAATCAATGCAATCGTTTTAGAAATGCTACTATCATATACTTTGTTTTCCATCAAGATAAGGTAGATGCTTCTTTCCGTGGCTGCATGTTTCATCCTCCTTTATTGGCCAGTAATTGTTTTCTTTTTTGCCTCTTAAAACAGGGATATCTATTCAACTTGTTGCTATAGAAAACTTAAATGTCACACTGGCAACTTTGCTTGATTTCAGTGCAACTGCACAAAACTTGATTGGATTTCCTATTTGTGTTGGTAGATTCGTATTTTATGTTGGTCGTCTCATGAAAGGTCAGTACAGGCCTTCATCCACATGATTGTGCAGTGTGCTTTGAGATGATGTGCTACTTGTATTGGCATTGTTTTAAATAAATGATGAATTGAAGCTATTGTATTGCTGTCTTTTCCCATTAAGTAGTGAAAAAAAATAGGACCAACCTAGACATGATGCTTGTTGCTTTGTTACAACAAATTCAGCATCACCCCCTTTATAAGCCAGTAATTGATGCCACTCTCAGATTAACTACTGAATCTTATTTCAAAACTGCAACACTTGTTAGGGATTGGCGGGATTACCATTTTTGTGGCCGCATGTTTCATCCTCCTTTATTAGCCAGTAATTGATTCCTTTTTCCTCTGTTTATACAGTGATATCTATTCAACTTGTTGATATTGTGAAATTTTGCTTCGCTACGCGGAACACTTTGCTTGATTTCAGTGCAACTGCACAAAACAAGATTGGATTTCCTATTCGTGTTGGCAGATTCATACGTGATCTTGTGTGCGTCATGACAAGTTGGTACTTGCCTTCATCCACATGATCGTGCAGTGTGTTTTGAGATGATGTGCTACTTGTATTGGTACTTTTCTAAATAAATGATGAATTGAAGCTATTGTATTGCTATCTTTTCCCATTAAGTAGTGAACAAAAATGGGACCAACCCAGACATGATGATTGTTGCTTTGTTACAACAAATTCAGCATCACCCCCTTTATAAGCCAGTAATTGATGCCACTCTCAGAATTAACTACCGAATCTTATTTCAAAACTACAACGCTTGTTAGGGATTGACGAGGTTACCATTTTTGTGGCCGCATGTTTCATCCTCCTTTATTAGCCAGTAATTGATTCCTTTTTTGCCTCTGTTTATATTGGGATATCTATTCAACTTGTTGCTATTGCGACATTTTGCTTCGCTACACCAAACACTTTGCTCGATTTAAGTGGAACTGCACAAAACAAGATTTGATTTCCTATTCGTGTTGGCAGATTCGTATTTTATCGTTGTCGGTCTCATGAAAGGTCAGTACAGGCCTTCATCCACATGATTGTGCAGTGTGCTTTGAGATGTTGTGCTACTTGTGTTGGTACCGTTTTAAATAAATGTTGAATTGAAGCTATTGTATTGCTTTCTTTTCCCATTAAGTAGTGAACAAAAATGGAACCAACCCAGACATGATGCTTGTTGCTTTGTTACAACAAACTCTGCATCACCCCCTTTATAAGTAGATGGAAGCACATACTGTTGTTGCGCCCACTCTGCCCTGGAACTGGATCTTAGTTCAAAACTGCAAACACTTGTTAGGGATCGGCAGGAGTACCATTTCTGTTAGGGATCGGCCAGAGTACATGTTTAAGAAATGTATTGTTCAGATAATGTCTCTATTATTATATATCAGTTACAGACTTATAGTGTTTTACAAATGGTACTATCCTGCTTTGTAGTTCTTTCTACATGTTTAACCAAGGTATTGTTAAGATAATGTCTCTGTTAAAATGAATCAGTCACATTGTTTTAGGAATGATACTTTTCTGCTTTTTCGTTCTTTATACATCTTGAAACAATGCATTGTTAAGATAATGTCTCAGTTAATATGAATGAATCACACTGATTGAGAATTGCTACTCTCCTTCTTTGTTTCCCATTAAGATAAGGTAGATCAGTAGATGTTTTTCTTCTGGGAGTACAAGTCATCAACCGTTATTTCTCAGTAATTGTTTCCCTTATACCTTTTGTTGCTTACAGGGATATCAAAATTAAAGCTCGGTTTTATTACGACTTCAATTTTAGTTCAACTGCACAAAAGGAGCCAATGTGTCCAAGGCAAACTGTTGCACTACTGGGTCCAGTTGGTCGTTCCACTTTGCAGAAAGAAGCAGTCATTGTTTGCGCTACATTACAGAAGGAATGACCGAGAAGCTTTATAGAGTATTAGGCATTCCACTATGTAGGCCAAAAGAGGTGCCAATTTCACCTTTTCTTAGTTTGGCACCGAATCCCTCCATTACTACAGCCGGTGCCATAAATATTAGACACCGGTGACATGACTAGTCTGCAGAGACCATTGGCAATTTAACAACATGTGGAGTGCCCTGGGCAAGAAGTGCCCAAACAAGTACAAGAAGCGACAGGACTCCATGATCATAGGCATTACATATTTTGAATGGGAAAAGCTTGTCAAAGTTTAATCATTGATGTTAGCCAGAAGACATTAGTTTAATATATAGGAATTGGAAACCTTGTCAAAATTTTCTCATTGATGTTAGCCAGAAGACATGCATTTGATATTTTTGAGTGGGACACCCTTGCTATGAGCAGTGTCGAGTGTTTTTTCCTATTCCTGTGTTCAGTTTAGAAGTAAATAGTTACTCTGCTGAGATATTCCTGTGTTAAGAGTTTGTTATGAATATTGTCTATGTAATGCCAGGCCTTGTGTTTGATTGCAAAGTTGAGCTTGGAATGTTGTGGCATGCGGCATCACGATCTGTTAACCGTGCCTCCTGAGAATAATGCTTCATATTGTTTTGCATGTTGATCTAATGCCAGTGATTTCCTTGTTAAGAAGATCATCCTCTTCTGTTGTTTCCGTGCTTAAGAAGTTCATCGTCTGATGTTTCATTCATAGCCTATACGACAAGTCGGGTAGGTTAGACGTGAAACCATATGATCTTCTGACCAACTCATGATATTAGGTCGTGGTTGGATCGTCGTTTTCGAACCAAAACTGCTTGTAAAACTGACGCTTGTAAATTAAAGCAGATGGTCTCGGGCGAAGGCGCTTGGTTGGTCGATTTCGACTAGTAAAATATCAGAAGTACTTGACACACGATAAAAACGGTGAACGACACTCGGACGATTGCTAATTCAGCCGTTAGCTGCTGTTTCAGCCTTGCCCATGGATGGCATGATACGCACGTCGTGCATGTATCATCTGGTAATGTCGTCCATATAGCAGTGCTCCTAAAATATACACTGGTCTCTCAAATTACACGCGTAATCCGCCGGTTTTACTTACAGACCTCGGGCCCTCAGTTTCATTACGCCTGTATTTTACGCGTTGTTTTCGATGGTGAGTAAATTACACTTGTATGTTAATACACGTTTGAAATAAGCCAGAGCTCCCAAGCGCGGCCTTACCGTTTCATGCCGTCTCAGTTTCTCGAAGGTGCTAATAGGTGTCCGATGATCCTGGCTTCCTGAATGAGTAGCGGGCGTTGTATCAGACCATCCGTAGAGCCCGCGAGGCCCTCTCCGTTGTCCTTCGAGTTGTTGCGCTCGCCGTGGCGCCGAGCATTGTTAACATTATCAATGAACATGATGATTCATGAGATGACTTTATTTTGACTGGATGACACTAGGGACCCACTAGGGCCATAGTCGTACGTACGCAAGTGCCTCCTTATTATGTACAACTATATTTTTTTGCTTTCTCCTGGTATCCTAACATCATGGTCCCACACCATTGTCAACCTATGTAGTCAATATAAACGAGATAATTACACAAGGTACGGCCGATAGCTGGGACCAAGCAGCTCGAGCAGTATTTGTGTTTTTGAGGCGTGAGCACTACAGAGTTTTTCTTGGCGATGATTTCGTTGTTGTTTAGAGGATAGCATGGTATTAACTAGGCGGGCTGTGTCCCATCTAGCCCAGGCCAGATATCCAGCCCAGATACTAATTTTTTCAAGATGAAAATGGCTAGCCCAGCTATACGTCTTTTTGAGGAATACCCAGGCAAGGTCAACTTGTTATTCTCCGCCCCGCTGGGCTGCAAATCTTTCCTAGGAGGGATACATTAGGCTTAACAGGAAAATGGGCTTTAAAAATAATAGATGGGATGTAATTATAAAAACTGGGCAGTAACTATAAAAAATGCACCAAACACGAAATTAGTTTATAAAATATTATTTATGGATTTTGAAAATCTTAAATTTTCATTGTTGCGCGCGCAATGTTTCGTTGGATTTTTACATAATACAAATTTATATTTAATCTGACTAGAAATTTCGGGATAAAAATATTTCGGAGCCCATCAAAATGTGGGAAATTTTATTGATTTCTTTCTTCAACGGTTGTTTGAAATTATTAATCATTGTCCTAGCTAGAAAATGGGCTGTACTTTTAACAAACTGTAAATGGGATGTTGTAAATTCCATTAGAATTCCAAAACGGGATGTACATTCTTACAAAACGCAAATGGGCTATAAGTTCTCTGCCACACACTTGTGGGCCTACTAAGTGACACGTCCCCTAAAAAATAAGTTGACGCGTATGCAAGGCTTTGCCAACTTATTATAGTCAACACACGGTTCTAGCAGTAGTGGCCGTTCGATGTCTATCCAACGGATGTCATGCTTCTTCTTCAATCTCGGATATTGTTAGCTTCGGCCTCCCAAAAAATGATTCCTCCCCCTGACATCTAGGGCGCACCATTTCGGAGGCTGACCTGTGGGCCTACTAAGTTGGAGCGTACCAAGGGCTTTGTCAACTTAGTCAATAATAAACGTTTCTAGCTTTAGTGACCGTACGATGTCCATCCAACGGCCGTAGTGCTTCTTCAACCTCTGGTCTTCTTGGTCCAGCCGCCCAAACCAGCGCCGGTCGTGCCGCCTGCTCCTGCCTCCCGTGGCCGGCTGTGCTGCCACGGAGGCCTCACCGCCGCCATACTACTCCCACCGCTGGCCAGGCCATCCCTCCACTCACCCACACCCCCTGTTATTCTGCGGTGACGGCAGCCTCACACCGTAGCCGAACCAGTGAACCCTCGTACTCCTCTCCGTGCGGGCTTCCACTGCTGCGTCTTCCCCGGCTCCGCGTCATCCCCTTCCAAGGCCTCTCCGTCGTCCAGACCACCGCCCTGGTGCTCTCGGTGCAGCGTGGTCAACGTGGTCAACGACCGAATTCCATCGGAAGAGTACTGTACATCGAGAGGCTAACAGCTGGGTCCAGGCGGCCGCAAGGAAGTGCCTCCTTATTACGCGCAAAATAATTATTCCTCCACCTTACAGCAGGGACCCACTGGATGGGCCACCTTATTTCGCGAAAAAAACGTTTCCCCCCTGACTGCTCAGACCCACCGGATGGGCCAGCGTATTTTGCAAAAAAAATGTTCCCCCCGCTGTCAGCTCGAACCCACCGGAAGTGCCTCCTTATTACGCACAAAAAATTAATACTCCCCCTGCTAGATGGAACCCACCATGGTGGGAGGCTGACTTGTGGGCCTACTAAGTTGACTGGGACGGGGGTCTTTGTCAACTTTAGTCAATATGAACGATTTTAGCTCCAGTGACCGTACGATGTCCATCCAATGGCCATAGTGCCTCTTCAACCTCTAGTCTTCTTGCTCCAGCCGCCCAAAGCAGCCCAGGTCGTGCCGCATGCTCCTGCCTCCCGTGGACGGCTGTGCTGCCGCGGAGGCCTCACCGCCCCCTACTATTCCCACCGCTGGCCAGGCCCTGTGGCGACGGCAGCCTCACACCGTAGCCGAACCAGTGAACCCTCGTACTCCTCTCCGCGCAGGCTTCCACTGTCGTGTCTTCCCCGGCTCCCCGTCGTCCCCTTCCTAGGCCTCGCCGTCGTCCACCGCCCTGGTGCTCTCGGCGCGGCGTGGTCAACATGGTCAAGGAACGACTTCCATCGGACGTGGACTGTACATGGAGAGGCTCACAGCTGGGTCCATGGCCGCAGCAAGGAAGTGCCTCCTTATTACGTGCAAAATAATTATTCCTCCACCTACAGCGGGGACCCACCATATGGGCCACCGTATTTTGCAAGAAAAACGTTTCCCCCTGACTGTTGGGACCCACCAGCTACACCTTCGCACTCAAGGAAGTGCGTCCGGGAAAAAAAGCAAAACGATTCGCCCCCTGACTGCTGGGACCCACCAGATACATCTTCGCACGCAAGGAAGTGTCTGACAGTCGGGACCCACCTGGTCGAAGCGTACGTAGCATTGTCATTCTGGTCGCGAACGTGTATGTACATATATACTGGTCGACGTAGAGGCACGCACGTGTTGTAGTAGAGGTGCGCACATAGCATGTACACGTACGTACAGCGGTCAGGGTGCAAGAAAGAAAATACGGCCACATATGTGTACATACGGGCGGGGTCTCGAACGCTGTAACGCCCTCGATGCGGCTATATCTCCTACGTGTCGAAGCACGACTTAGAGGCATAACCGCATTGAAAGCAATGTCGCAAGTAAGGTAATCTTCACAACAACCCATGTAAATAAATAATAGGGGGAAAAGGTACATAGTTGCCTTACACTCGCCACGTCACACAAATACATGAATAACATTACAATCATCCAATACACTCATGGTCCGACTATGGTACCAAAATAAAAGATCAACCCCAACATGCGACACGGTCCCGATCGCCCCAACTGGGCACCACTACTGATCATCTGGGAAAGACACATAGTAACGGCGTGAGTCTTCGTCGAACTCCCACTTGAGCTCAAGCGCATCATCTGGAACGGAATCATTGGTCCCTGCATCTGGTTTGGAAGTAATCTATGTGTCACGGGGACTCAGCAATCTCGCACCCTCGCGATCAAGACTATTTAAGCTTATACGTAAGGCAAGGTAATATGTGGAGCTGCAGCAAGCGACTAACTTATATGGTGGCTAACTTGTTCGCAAAAGAGAGCGAGAAGAGAAGGCAAAGCACGAACGAAGAACTAAAGAACAACCTACGGCAAACATTACTACAACACCGTGTTCACTTCCCGGACTCCACCGAGAAGAGACCATCATGGTAACACACGCGGTTGATTCATTTTAATTAAGTTAAGTTTCATGTTATCTACAACCGGACATTAACCAATTCCCATCTACCCATAACCGCGGGCATGGCTTTCGAAAGTTCAAATCCCTGCAGGGGAGTCCCAACTTAGCCATCACAAGCTCTCACGGTCAACGAAGGATAATCCTTCTCCCGAGACATTCCGATCAGACTCGGTATCCCGGTTCTACAAGACAACTTCGACAATGGTAAAACAAGTCTAGCAACACCGCCCGAATGTGCCGACAAATCCCGATAGGAGCTGCACATATCTCGTTCTCAGGGCACACTCAGATGAGCGCTCCATTCAACTAAAACCAAACCTCGAGTTTCCCCAAGGGGGCGCTGCACAGGGCTCTAGTTTGGACCAACACTCAGAGGAGCACTAGCCCGGGGGGGGGGGTTTAAATAATATGACCCTCGGGCTCCGGAATCCCAAGGGAAAAAGAGGCTAGGTGGCAAATGGTAAAACCAAGGTTGGGCATTGCTGGAAGAGTTTTATTCAATGCAAACTGTCAAGGGGTTCCCATTATCACCCAAAGGCGTAAGGAATGCAAAATCCGGGAACATAACACCGATATGACGGAAACTAGGGCGGCAAGAGTGGAACAAAACAATAGGCAAAAGGCCGAGCCTTCCACCCTTTACCAAGTATATAGATGCATTAAGATAACAAGATAATATGGTGATATCCCAACAATAAACAATGTTCCAACAAGGAACGATCTCCAATCTTCACCTGCAACTAGCAACGCTATAAGAGGGGCTGAGCAAAGCGGTAACATAGCCAATCAATGGTTTGCTAGGACATGGTGGGTTAGAGGTTTGACATGGCAATTTGGGAGGCATGATAAGCAAGTGGTAGGCATCGTAGCATAGGCATAGCAAAAGAGGGAGCATCTGGCAAGCAAAGACAGAAGTGATTTCGAGGGTATGATCATCTTGCCTGCAAAGTTGTCAGAGTTGACTTGGTCCTCGTAAGCAAACTCAACAGGCTCCTCGTTAGCAAACTCGTCTCCCGGCTCTACCCAAATAAGAAAAACAAGCAAAAGGAAGACAATCAACCACGTGCAAAGCTCGAACAACATGATGCAAACATGGTATGCTATGCGGGATGTGATATGTGATGCAAATGCAAGATTTGACAAGGAATGATTGAACCTGGCCTCAACTTAGAAATCCAAGAGTTCCACTGGAAAGGTGAGGTGATTTCGGTTGAAATCGATATAAAGATCACCGAAATCGGATGCACGGTTTGGAAATGGCAAGCAAAACAAATATGGTAACGGTCTGCGATAAACAGCAAGTAGCCATCTAAATGATTCAAGATAATTATGCTACAGCACTCAAACATGACAACAAAATACATGGCAGGGATACACTCATGATGCTTGAAAAAAGATGAACACTTAACTACGGCCAATTCATCCATTAACAGGTTCAAACAAGCAAGGCAAAAATGCAAACGATAACAGGTTTCAGACTTAGTGAAATTAACACAAGTCTGGAATTTAACATCAGGCAGCACACTTTGGAGCATGAAAACTATATGCTACAGGAACTTAACATGGCAAAGCAAGGCATGACATGAATCTACTCAAATCATTTAACAAAAGTCCCTTAGTGACCTTGAGCCAAAAGGGGTCATAAAATACAATTGCGAGCATGTGAACATGGCAAAAACATAATCAGATTACAGACTTGGTGAAAAACTGGAACATGCAAATCTGTTAACGAGTAGGCATGTTCACGAGCTCGATGCACTCACTACAAATCATGGCATGACCAACTAAGCATACAACCATCAAGAATACATATCGTAGAAGCTAGACATGGCAAGAACAACAACATAGCATGCACGGATCAATAACAACATCCTCGGCAAAATCGCTAACAAGTCAACAATCTGCCAGGATTCACGAAATAGCAAAAGCAGAGCTCAATTGACTCAAGCTATGGTGCTCCATAAATTCAAACAAAGACATGGATGGATATAGCACCACAATGTTAACAAATCATCCTTACTGATCATCCTCAAAAGAGGCACGGATCACTAGGAAACAACATGAACATATGGCATATTGACAAAATCAGATCAAGGACTTAGAGAAATTCCCTGAAATCAGCATTAACGAATGCACTACTTTGCAAGCTTGTGCTAGTCACCAAACATGTCACAAAAATACATGGTAAGCACCTCTGTAAAGATGGCATGGCATATAACAAAACACATGTAGTACTCAGGAGCATATCATGCACACATTAATCATGGCAAAAATGACAAATAGCTATTTGATGCAGCAGATCTGACAATTATCTCAAATAGCCATCTTCCAACAGCATTTTGGGCATCAAGATGAGCTCAAATGAAAATGATGCAATGAGATGAAATGATGTACTCTCTGAGACTAACATTTTCATATGCTACACGCGCAAATCGGAGCTACGCATGAGCAAGAATGCAAAAAATACTAGGGAGAGGGAAAAAGTCAACCCTCTAGGGTTTACTGTAGCCCCGATCCGGATATGGGCGCGCACGCAGTTCGAGGTTCGTCGCCGACATACTGTAGCCGTCGGAGTGGGACTTGGCTCAACAAGGAGGAGGGAGCTCGTCGGGGCAGAGGCTCGCCGGGACAGCGTGGTGCGGTGACGGCGGAGGGCCTCGGGCGGCGCGGGGCGACGAGGCGGGCCGGAGTAGCCGGGGCGGCGTCCGGATGCGGCGGCACCG
>NC_057800.1:511094496-511139138 GCF_018294505.1 Triticum aestivum | reverse complement strand
GGATGGCGGAGCGCCACGTGGCGGCCTGCCAGTGGCTGCGGGGCGGCGGCGCAAAACGTCCGGCGTAGACCGGACGTGTCCGGCGCGCGAATGGAGCGGGGCTAGGGTTTGGGGGGTGATTTGATCCGGAAATTTTGGGGGAGATGCCTATTTATACATAGGAGGAGCTAGGAGAGTCCAAATGAGGTGCGGTTTTCGGCCACGCGATCGTGATCGAACGCTCTAGATGATGGAGAGGGTTTTGGTGGGTTTTGGGCCAAATTGGAAGGGTGTTGGGCTGCAACACACACGAGGCCTTCTCGGTCCCTCGGTTAACCGTTGGAGTATCAAACGAAGTCCAAATGGTACGAAACTTGACAGGCGGTCTACCGGTAGTAAACCAAGGCTGCATGGCAAGTCTCGGTCCAATCCAGAAATGTTTAACCCCCACACACGAAAAGAGGTAGAAAGGACCACCGGAGGAGATAGGAGCGCCGAAATGCAAAACGGACAACGGGGAAAATGCTCGGATGCATGAGACAAACACGTATGCAAATGCAATGCACATGATGACATGATTTGAGATGCATGAGAAAGACAACAACACACGCAGAGAAAAACCCGAACCCAAGAAAAAAAAAATAACTTAGTGCCGGAAACGGCAAGAGTTGGGATACATATAAGGTAAATTACATACGGGGTGTTACAACACTCCACCACTACGAAAGGATCTCGTCCCGAGATCTAGGACTGGAAAAAACACCGGGTACTCGGAACGGAGGTGATCCTCGTGTTCCCAGGTGGCTTCATGGTCGGAATGGTGTGACCACTTGACTTTGAGGAATTTGATTGACTTATTGCGAGTCTTGTGTTCAGTCTCTTCAAGAATAGCAATTGGGTGCTCACTTTAAGAAAGGTCTTCTTGGAGATCAATGTCTTTGAAGTTGACGGTGCGGTCAGGATTCTTGAAGCACTTGCGGAGCTGAGAGACATGGAACACGTCGTGCACATTTGCAAAGTTGGGAGGAAGTTCGAGTTGATAGGTGAGATCGCCTCTCTTGCTGACAATCTTGAAAGGACCCACGTATCTAGGGGCAAGCTTCCCTTTGATATCGAAGCGACGAGTACCTTTCATTGGAGAGACGTGGAGGTAAACATAGTCTCCGATCTCGAAAGCCAAATCACGATGCTTACTATCATAGTAGCTCTTCTGGCGCGATTGCGCTGCTTTGAGGTTATCACGAATGACCTTGCACATTTCCTCTGCCTCTGTGATCAAGTCATTTCCAAGAAGTTGACTGAGGGGGTCCTGGATTAGGGGGTGTTCGGATAGCCGGACTATACCTTCAGCCGGACTCCTAGACTATGAAGATACAAGATTGAAGACTTCGTCCCGTGTCCGTAAGGGACTTTCCTTGGCGTGGAAGGCAAGCTTGGCGATACGGATATACAGATCTCCTACCATTGTAACTGACTTTTTGTAACCCTAGCCCTCTCTGGTGTCTATATAAATCGGAGGGTTTTAATCCATAGGACAACATATACAACAACAATCATACCATAGGCTAGCTTCTAGGGTTTAGCCTCTCCGATCTCGTGGTAGATCTACTCTTGTACTACCCATATCATCAATATTAATCAAGCAGGACGTAGGGTTTTACCTCCATTAGGAGGGCCCGAACCTGGGTAAAACTTCGTGTCCCTTGCCTCCTGTTACCATCCGGCCTAGACACACAATTCGGGACCCCCTACCCGAGATCCGCCGGTTTTGACACCGACATTGGTGCTTTCATTGAGAGTTCCTCTGTGCCGTCGCCATCAGGAAGGATGCCTCGCCCCGTCTTTAAAGACGACACTGTTGCTAAGGGAGCTTTGGTTGTCGGCCAAACCCTCCGGCTAGGTGGTTTTCTTATGACTGCCTGTTCGGCTTCTGAGCCGACAATGACATCTCGAGCCATCGAAAACAATCTTCATGTCAGATAGGAACTTCCCAAGCAGTTAGATCCAATGGAGCTCTCCTCCATAAACGAGCTCTTGGATCACATCACCGCCCTGGGAGTCGCTACGGATTACGACCAGATTGGGCCTAAACCCGATCTGAGAGGGATTAACTCTCCCCAAGTCACCCATCACGTTGCCGTGGTAGAGGGACAGTGCGGCGACCCTTCATCTATCTTAAGGACTAGCTACGTCCGGATTCCTGATCCCTCCAAGCCGGATACCCGCGGAGGGAAGGATATCACTCAAGACCTGAACTTAGAGTCAGGCAACGGGCTGGATTCACTGGACAACATCCAGGAATCCAAATTTTCGAGTTCGGAAATTCCTTGGCCTCTAAGCCTCAGATCGAGTGAGGCTTCGGATTTAATTCCGCCCACCCACCCGAACATAAGCGATCTAACCCAAATCAGGAAAGAACCTGACGAAACAGTACATCATTACTGGGCCAGATTCCCCTGGTTAAGAACAGGGTAAAGGACTGCCGTGAGGAAGACGCAATCTCAATCTTTTGCAATAATTGCACGGACAAGGGAATCCTCAACGCCATAAGTCGCCGTGATATTACACGCTTCGCTGACTTGGCGTCTATCGTGCGAAAATACTGTGCGATGGAAAGCGCCTGGAAAACCGAAATAAAATTTTGGGACGATCCGGCCCTGAACACAAATCCAGTCCGAAATAAAAGGGTGCATCATTGCCAGACACCCGGGTCAAACACCAAAAAGAAAAAACCCTCTACAGGGCATGGAACCGTACTGGAAGGATGGCTTAATGGACCCTGTAAAATTCACAGTACAAAGGGCGCCACACCAACTCACAGCCTTAGAGCATGTTGGATACTCCGACAGGTGGCCAAAATTGGCGAAGATCTCCTAATTCCAGAGGCCACAACAAGCCACCCCAGAGACACCAATACGGTATTAACAGTCTTCGAGACTTTCGCATCAAATAATATGTGAAAAAGAACACTCCGCAGCCTTGCCGAAGTCTACCAAGTAGCAACAATAAACCCATGGAGTGACACAGCTATTACCTTTAACGCCAGTGATGAACCTAAATTCCGAACAGCCCGAGCACCAGCCGCATTGGTCCTTAGTCCAGTAGTGGACGGCTTTCGTCTGACCAAGGTACTCATGGACGGCGGCAGCGGATTGAACCTCATCTATGAGGAAACCCTGCAAAAAACGGGAATAAACTGGAACCGCATTGAGCGAAGCAGCACAACCTTTAGAGGAATAATCCCCAGTCGAGAAGCACGTTGTATAGGAAAAATCACACTAGATGTGGTGTTCGGCATGCCGGATAATTACAGGTCCGAAGAGGTCACGTTCCATGTGGCTCCGTTCAGCAGCGGTTATCATGCTCTGCTAGGGCAGGAAGCGTTTACAATCTTCCAAGCAATACCCCATTACGGGTACATGAAGCTCAAGATGCCCGGGCCTAACGGGATCATCACTCTCGCTAGTGATCCGGACATAGCACTCCGCGCCGAAAACAAGACAGTCGCACTGGCCCTCGAGGCACTATCCGAAGCCCTAGCGGCTGAGGAACTGACTGCGTTGCGCTCTACGGTGAATAGGGACGATGTGGTACTCGACAAAAGATCCAAGTCCACCTCCTTTAAACCGGCGGACGAAATAGTCAAATTCCAAGTCCATACAACAGACCCCAATAAAACAGCTTCCATCGGGGCACAGTTAAACCCTGATGTAGACGCCACACTGTGAGAGTTCCTACGTGAGAACTGGGACATTTTCGCCTGGCACCCGTCAGACATGCCAGGAATCCCGCGCAGGCTGGCCGAGCACAGCTTAAATATCCAAACAGGATTCAAACCTGTCAAATAGGCTCTTCGGCGTTTTCCCGAACCTAAGAGATAGGCCATGGGAGAGGAGCTAGCAAAGCTATTAGAGGCCGGATTCATCAGAGATATAAAACATCTGGACTGGCTAGCAAACCTGGTGATGGTACCAAAGAAGGACAAATCATGGCGCCTGTGCATTGATTTTAAAGACCTTAACAAGGCTTGCCCAAAGGACCCCTTCCCCCTCCCCCGCATCGATCAAATTATCCATGCCACCACAGGACACGATTCGTTGTGTTTCCTTGACGCATATTCCGGCTACCATCAAATCAAGATGGCAGAATCAGACCAAGCCGCAACGGCATTCATCACACCATACGGCCCATTCTGCTTCAACACAATGCCCTTCGGGCTGAAAAACACCAGCGCAACATATCAGCGCATGATTCGAACATGGCTGGCAACCCAGATCGGCAAAACAGTGGAGGCATATGTAGATGATGTGGTCGTCAAAACAAGACATGTCGAATCTCTAATAGACGACTTGAGGCTCACATTTGATAACCTCCGAACATACGACATCAAGCTCAAGCCGGAAAAATGCGTTTTCGGCGTTCCAGCCGGAAAGCTCTTGGGCTTCATTGTATCCAGCAGAGGAATTGAAGCAAATCCAGCCAAGATCCGAGCTCTGTCGCAACTGGATATCCCAAACGACCTTAAACAAATACAAAAGTGAACCGGATGCGTGGCGGCTCTAAGCCGCTTTATGTCCCGCTTGGGAGAAAAGGCCCTACCCCTTTACCGCCTCCTTCGGCGCACCGAACACTTCGAATGGACGGATGCTGCCACGGCCGGACTTGACGAAATAAAAGCCATATTGGCAACAAACCCAGTTTTGGCCGCGCCAAACATTGGCGAACCAATGCTATTGTACATTTCAGCAACACATCAGGTTGTAAGCGCAGTACTCGTCGTCGAACGAGAAACGGACGGACAGAAATTCCCCCTTCAAAAGTCGGTCTACTATGTGTCCACTGTCCTCACTCCTTGGCAATCACGGTACCCGCATTATCAAAAGATTGCATACGCGGTATTCATGGCATGCCGGAAGCTACGACACTACTTTCAAGAGTGTTCAATAACAGTAGCCTCGGAAGTACCACTAAACAATATTATAGACAACCGTGACGCAATGGGCCGGACTGCAAAATGGGCCATTGAGCTCCTCCCGTTTGACATAACTTATAAGCAACAGCGAGCCATCAAGTCGCAAGTCTTGGCCGACTTCGTCGCAGAATGGACGGAGGCCGAACTCCCTAAAGAGTACGACACATATTCAAATTGGATCATGCATTTCGACGGCTCCAAGATGTTGGCCGGACTGGGGGCTGGCGTTGTTTTGACGTCCCCCACAGGAGACACAGTTCAATACGTACTCTAGATTATGTACACAGACTCCAACAATGCAGCCGAATATGAGGCCCTTTTACATGGTCTCCGGATGGTAGTATCCATGGGTATTCAACACCTAGAGGTGCGCGGCGACTCAAACCTCGCAATATCCCAAATAAATGGAGACTTCGATGCCAAGGATCCAAAAATGGCAGCTTACCGCAACGCCATCCTAAAAATGTCAGCTCGGTTCGAAGGGCTTGAATTCCACCATATAGCCCGAGAAAATAATCAGGCGGCAGATGTCCTGGCATGCATCGGCGCAAAACGCGATGTAGTCCCCCCAAACATCTTCTTGGAAAGGCTTTTCAAGCCATCCGTAGTATGGGAAGGGGAGCCGAACAACAACAGCCCGGACCCAACCGCACTGCCCAACACCGAACATTCTGACACAATCGGCGGCTCTGCCAATGAAATAACACCCTCAGCCCACGTAATAATGGTCGTCATCGCCCCGTGGATAGTACCATTCCTCGCCTACCTTACTAGGCAGGAACTCCCTGAGGACCAAAATGAGGCGCGCTGCATAGTGCGGCGATCCAAAGCCTACAAAGTCCATGAAGGAGAGCTTTATAAGAAAAGCACTACCGGAGTCCTTCAAAGGTGCATCTCCGAAGAGGAAGGGCGGAACCTCCTGGCTGAAATTCACGCCGGACTCGGTGGTCATCATGCTGCAGCTCGGTCCCTTGTAAGCAAGGCCTTCCGTACAGGCTTTTATTGGCCGACGGCCCGGGCAGACGCCCAGGACTTAGTCCAAAAATGCACCGGTTGCTAGCTCTTTGCAAACCAAAGCCATATGCCACCCATTGCCCTACAAACTATCCCCATCACTTGGCCCTTTGCGGTCTGGGGCTTGACATGGTTGGACCCCTTAAAGGCGGAACCCACAAGCAAAGATACTTACTAGTCATGGTGGATAAGTTCACCAAATGGACAGAAGCCAAGCCTGTTAAGACGGCCGAATCTGGACCGGTGATAGACTTTATATCCGGGGTAGTACACCATTACGGCGTCCCCCACAGCATCATCACTGATAACGGCACGAACTTTACTGTCGACGAGGTAAAACTCTAGTGCAAAAACATGGGCATCAAGCTCGATTATGCTTCCGTCTATCACCCACAAACTAACGGCCAGGTCGAATGTGCAAATGGTCTTATCATGAGCGGCATCAAACCCAGATTAGTGCGGTCCCTCATGGAATCTAACACGCACTGGGTAGAGGAGCTCGACTCCGTACTCTGGGGGCTGCGGACCATGCTGAATCGCACCACCGGATACACACCATTCTTTAGGGTGTACGTCGCAGAGGCGGTTTTCCCTTGCGACATCATTCATGACTCACCTCGAGTGCGCATGTACGAAGAAAGAGAAGCCGAGCTCGATCGGCAGGATGTTTTGGACGCATTGGAGGAGGAGCGTGATGTGGCAAAAGCCCGTTCCACATTCTATCAACAGCAGGCTCGAAGATACCAAAGCAGAGAAGTACGGGCCAAAAATTACAACGTTGGCGAACTAGTTCTAAGCCTGCCGGACAAGAAAAAGGACAAAGTCAAGCCCAAGTGGGAAGGTCCCTTCATAATCGACCAAGTCCTGACGGGTGGAGCGTACCGCCTGCGGGATGCATCGGATAACCGACTCGAGCCGAACCCATGGAACGCATCCCGTCTCCAAAGATTCTATGCCTAGCACTGGACCCTGTGTTCGTCTCCTTCCTCTGTCCATTTTTTATATACTGTCTGTCTTACATTTCTCTCCATCTCCCTTTCCTTTCTTAGCCTTTCAAGGCTCATCAAATGACGTGCTATTCGCACTCATTAAACCTGGGGGCTTCTTTTAAAACAAGCTTATTTATATGGGCTTCATGCCCAACACATGTGTTACACTTCCGCATGTACCTTTTACTTCACCATTATATGCATCAATATGACTTAAGTTTTGGCCAAGCTGGGTTGCCTGGCTCCTGTGCTTACCCCTATGTTCTCGATTGTTCGGCTAGGCGGTAAAGGGAGCACCTCTGCGATTGTTACTGCCGGATCAGCCAGATGTGTACCTCAGACTGGGTGAAGTTGAAAGCTAGCGTTCTTAAGGGAATATTCGGCCGATGACCTAAAAGATGATCTTTTCATTTATATATTCATTCATGCGCCCCGGATGCTTTTTTCCCGTGTCTTTTTCGCGGAATAGGCATGCACTTTAGGGCATGCCTCCCAGGGAAAGGAACCCCTAACGGAACTATTCTCCCTGGAAGATGTTTCTTACTAACCATGTAATATAACATAACTAGTCGGGCACTTGTCTGTTCACGCACTAATGACCCCTACGCTTGGTCTCCATGCATTCCCCGGTTCTTATATAACCGCATGGGAATTCGGACACACTCCGGACTGTCAGGTCCCGAGGCTAAAGCGAAAAGGTCGGCCATGACAAAATATCTACAATCTGGCTAGAAGGCATTATAAATGTCAATTCATTACATAGTCATTCTGACTGATTGTATTCCTCTTCAATACCATCTAACAGGCTGTCTAGTTTACAGTCCTATTGGGAATACTTTGCGGCCAATTCTACTTGGCCGTACACTAAGCTTACAGGGATCTCCTTCCCATCGGGCCCCACAGGACCGACCTCGGCCATGTGGTTGGGGTCAGCCCTTGTGTACCGCGTCTTCACCATGGCCCAGGCCTCCCTAGTGCCTTGGTGGCATGCCGATATCTTCCACAATCGGAAGCGCTGCCGTACTCCCCTTAGCTTCTCCGCAAGCTCTCCAAGACCTTCGGGCATGGAGATGGATGGCCACAGGGCCTGGGCGACGCCTTGCATCGCCTGCCGAACTCGATCGAGCAGTTGCGAGAGCTCGGGAAGAAGATCACCCGTAGAACCGGGCATCTCCTCTGTAGGACGACCTGTTAGCACACCTACAGACATTGCTCTATTAGACGACTCCCCCGCCGAACTTTCTTTCAAAAGTTCGTTCAAGCACTTACTAAATATGCCGCGGCGAAGCCGCTGATTCTCCTTAACGGAGTCTGACAGCTCGGCACGAACGTCTTTCAGCTCGACACCCAGCTTGGTGTTGGCATCTTGGAGATCGTTCTTCTCCCGTCTCACCTTTGTCAGCACCTTCTCACCAGCCTTTAGCTGGCGTAGGAGGTGTTGCCTTTTCGGATTCAATCCGGCGCCATCTGCAATTTCATTTGTCAGATTCGCACCCATGCCGTGCTTCGCAACATACTTTCGAAGTGTATATTACCAGAGGGGGGTCTCCTTGGGCTCCCCTGCCGCGGCTAGTGTGGCCTCAAGTTGGGATTTGCACTCTTCCAGCTCCTTGGACAGTAGGGAATTCTTTTCTGTAAGAACCTGCATAACAAATGATCCTTAAATCAGTTATTCTAACTGTTTCAAATCTCGGGGGCTACTGGTATATATATATAATTACCAAAAATTTCTTACCCGTATGTCTTTTACATATTGCTCCGTGGCTCTGGCTAGACCATTTTGAGCGGCACGGAGATACGCATCTCCCGAGCTAAAGGCATCTAATGCCTCCTGGGAGAAACAAGCGTCGCGAAGAATTGTCCAGCGACGCATGTGGTTCATGGCACTCTTCACCTCAGAGTTGGTGGTAGACAACCTGTCCACATCCTCCATCGGAGGAGCGTCCGGTGCGCGCCTTGTGTTCACCTCCGCTTCCGGACCAGGCTTTGGAGCCTGGTTGGTGGAGGCGCTATTGGCAGCCTCTCCGGGTATAGTCCGGCAAGGTCTCTTTGTCCTGAAGAGAGCACGAGTGTTAATATGCCTCGCAGGTGTAACACCTGGGATAAGGGGGCGCGCCATACCTTTGCACTGACGCCTCGGTCCGGACTGCACTTCTTTTCTGCCCACGGGGCCCTGCGGCCCCTTGTTGGCTTGCCGCCGCAGGTTCGGCCTCCCGTCTCAAAAACCTCCCCTGCAAAGCTCGGTTGTAATCAGGAAACTGAAAACGTGAGAGGGCGGACACCTATTCGGGGTACTGGGACTTCGATCTCAGTTACCTGGGAGGCCGGGATTAGCCCTAGGTAATCAGCCGTAATGGCCACCAAGGCGTTGTCCTTGCTCAATTGATGGAACACTCCATCAATCAGCTCCACAGATATGTCCAGATCCTCTTGAGAGGCCGGATCGAGGGACCTTCACTAGTGCAGAACCGGGCAATAGCACCGGTTCGTAAGGCCCTTTAGTGCCGGTTAGGTAACCGGCACTAAAATTTCGGCACTAAAGCCCCCCCCTTTAGTACCGGTTCAACACGAACCGGTGCTAAAGGGCAACCACGTGGCACGAGCCAGCTCCGGGGGCCGGGAGCCCTTTAGTACCGGTTGGTAACACCAAGCGGTACTAAAATGTTTGGGGGGTTTTTGGTTTTATGATTTCTTTTTCATTTAATTTTGTGTTTTCCATTTTAATTCTTTTTCGTTTGCTGGTATTTTACGGTACTACACATTGTACACGTTATGCATATATATAGAGAGAGAATTTCTAGTAGAACCAATCATATATATATCATCAATCATGTCTCACAAACCACCATATTAATTCACACATACACACATGTATAGCTATATACAATTTCTCCTACATATGCATGTTGCCTTCGGAGCCAGTGGCATTAGCCAGATTGGTGCCTTCGGATTACGATGACAATTGGAAGTGGTTCATGACCTGGTCGATGGGGGCGATAGTGGGTAATAGTATTCTCCCTTCGGATTTATGACCTGGTCGAGCAAAAATCCTGCTATTTCCTCTTGAAGTGCTTCTACGCACTCCGTTTCTAGGAGCTTGTCCCGCACCTCTTTGAACTGTTAAGAAGGAGATCAATATGCATGTGTATTAGTTGTGTGACTAGATATCGATAATGGTGTAAAAATTGTGAATAGTGTTCTGACAAGCGTACCCATTCCTGTCTTTGAGATCTGCTCCTTTCGGACGCCATCATGCGAATGTTCTCGCAAATGCAGAATGCACACAGATCAGTCCCCTGCGCCTGCTTCAGGGCCTTTATTACGAGAATGGAATTTAATTTGATCAGATAATAATTAATCAAGCATGATAATTAAAGAGATGGCAGCTAGCTAGCTAGCTAGTACTACTTAATTACTTACCTTGGCTCGAAACCATTTCAGCTGTGGTTTCCATTCGCCTTCCGTGACGCTGATGAACCTTGCCCAAGCCCTGCCCGACGACAAAGAAAATGAATAAAGGGGTTATTAAATAGTTCATATCATGAAATGACGAACTAAATAGGCCGAGATATATAGTTAATAATGATTGAAATTACCTGTTGACTATCCCAAACAAGATGTTATAGTCACTATTTGCTTTGAGTAGCGAGTCCAGTATTTCAACTGTTCCGGCGTCAACTTTAATGATACACAAGATCCAGTGAAATCTGCATGCACACACGTTTGCATGTCTTAATTAAGCAGGCATATGTAAGCAAAAACATGTAGCTAGCTAGTAGGCAAAAACAGAGAATTTGTAGTACAAGAAAGTGTGACTCACTGGAAGTTGTAAGGAAGTAGTATATCTTCATTGTATTTGAGGTGCTTCAAGAACTCTAGCATGCTGTCCTCTACCTCTTTTTCATGATGCTTGTTTATTTTCCATGTGTAATCATTAACGGTGTTTGGGTCAATGAACCCAATGCCATAGCGTCCACCTTTTCTCATTTCATACATCTTCATCCTGCATAATACCACAGAAAAGAATATAGTGAGGATAATTACACGTAATGGTTGATCAAAAGGATCACTACAGCTAGCTTGAGACTTAAATTACAGAAAGAAATCACTTACAGACAATAGCAACTGACGATAGATTTGTCGAGTGCGTCTTGATTGTATAACTGAAACAGTTCAGAATACTCAATGGCCACAGCTTTCTCATGGTAGTAATCATCCTTCTTGACATACACCATGAGGGACTCTCGATCGGATCTCTTGGTAATGTCCATGTACCATTGATGTAATTCATACATTCTCGTTGGGAGCATGTTGACATCTTCTGGCTCGACCAAAGGTTGACCCCGGACATATTTCCATTTTATTTCCTCCTCTGTAATCCCAGGCATGTCCTCGATCTCGAGGAGTTGTCCAATAGTGATCTTGAGTTCTTCAGCCTGCATTATATGCTCCTGGGTTATTACCACATTGCCCACCTCGGGAACGTAAACTGTTTGGCCACAATAATATTGGGCGCGCGTACTGTCACGTGTTGTTGGCAGCACAACAAGCGGGGGGATCGATTGTGCCGCCTGTTTTCCTAGCTGGGCAACGGTTTTCCCACATTTTTTTATAGCTGCTTGTTGTTTGCTCGAGCTCGAGCTTGCCTCATTCTGTAGACATTGTCGATGTAACTTCCTGAGGTGGCGCTCATAGTCTGTGTCAACAGGCTTAGGAGCTAGTGGTTGAGCCATACGAATGAAGTGGTCAACTACTTCCACAGGCACTTTCTCCCTTGGCGGCGGTGGCGGTTTCGGTCCAAAATGGGCGTCGACTTCTGCCTACACTATGGCATTGGTTTGCTCCTCGGTCCTGTCGTAAGCCCTCACAGGAAGAGGAGTAGTGAGGTTTGGACCATATTTATATCGCTTGCCTCCGCCTGTACTTCCTGTACTATGACCTCGACTCGTACCGCTACGTACCATAGCTGCGGGGTGTCTCTTCTGCGATTGCTGAGGCGGCGGAGACGGCTGACGGGGCTGAGTTAGATGAGGAGGAGTGGCCTGAAGCTGTGCCAGACTTGTAGTGGCCTGAGGTTGTGCCGGACTTGGAGGAGGAGTGGACGTCTGACGCTGTGTCGGACTTGGAGGAGGAGTGGCCTGACACTTTGCTGGACTTGGAAGAGGAGGAGTGGCCTCACGCGTTGGTGGACTTGGAGGAGTGGGAGTCTGCTGTCTCGGTGGCGGACTTCGACGAGGAGTCGGGTGACGCGGTGTCGGTGGCCTTCGAAAGATGATGCAATCCTTTCTCCATAGGATGACACGATGTATGGCCTCTCCCAATGTGTGCTCGTCGTCAACTCCAGGAATGTCAAGCTGTAGCTCCGAATATGGGTCCACCACCTCATCAACCAAGACACGAGCATAGTCCGCTGGAATCGGGTTGCAATGGAAGGTTGCCTCGGGGGAATTTGAAAAAGCAATGGCGTCCGCCACCTTCATGGATATGTTCTTCATTTTGAAGTGTAGCTCGCAGTTAGTGTTCTCCGTGATGTCATCCACGGGGTATCTATCCAGCACTGCGTCGCCCGGGGCGGAACCCATGCTGCTTCTCGGCATGGATGGGGCGGTGCTATCCAATGCTGGATCATCCGCTAGCTGCTGCAGCTGCTGAGACCCCCTTTGCTGGCTAAGTGAGTCGATCTGCTCCTGCTGCCGCTAGAATTTAGCTGCCAATTCCGCTTGACTTGCTTCTAGGCCTTGAAGGCGTTCATAGTCCCGCTTCCTCTGCTCCTCCTCCATCTTCCTCTTCTTCTCCTCCGCAATCTTCTTTCTCGCACGGGTTCTGTAGTCGGTGTTCCAGTCCGAAAACCCCTCATACCACGGAATAGCGCCCTTGCCTCGTGTTCTTCCTGGGTGTTCAGGATTTCCCAGGGCACGCGTAAGCTCGTCGTTCTCTCTGTTGGGCTGGAACACCCCCGATCGAGCCTCTTCTATTGCAACAAGTAGCGCATCGTCGGCTCCGTTCAAACATGCCTTCGTCGAAACATTGCCTTTCTTCAGGTCCAACTCCCCCCCATGCGCATAGAACCAAGTCCTGCACCTGGGGGCTAGCTCCTAGTAACCGGAGTGACACTTGCATCCTCCATCTCTTTCTCAGACTTATCCCACTTAGGCATTGCCACCGCGTAGCCACCTGGCCCCAGCTTATGGAACTTATCCTTTTTTTGGCATTCTTCTTGTTTATTCTCGACTGTTCCTTAGCTAATTCTGAATCCTTGAATTTCACGAAATCGTCCCAATGAGCACTTTGATTCTCTAGTATCCCGTCGAATACTGGAGTCTTCCTTCCTCCCTTGACATACTTCTCCCACGTCGTTCTCTTGTGGTTCTTGAATGCAACCGCCATCTTCCTAAAAGCAGCGTCCTTGACTTTCCGCACATCTGCTTCTGTGAAATGATCTGGTAGGGTGAAATGTTCCATGAGAGTTTCCCAAAGCAGTTTTTTTTATTCTCGTCGACAAAAGTAACATTTGGACGTGGCTTTGCTGGCTTTCTCCATTCTTGAAGGGAGATCGGGAGTTGGTCCTTCACAAGAACCCCGCACTGATGAATGAACTTGTCCGCAATGTTCTTAGGCACTAATGGTTCGCCATTAGGTTTGATTGCCTCGATATTGTACTTTACGCCCTCCTTCAACTTTTTGTTCGGGCCTCGTTTCGTCCTTTTGCCTGAAGATTTGCTCGATCCGGATGGCTGAATGAAGAAAGATCGATTCGTTAATATATCTTCAACTCATTTAAAACATGCAATGATCACCAGATTCCTGCTTATATAAATATATATACCTCGCCGGTGTTTGTTGTTTCAGGATCAACATGTTCTTCGTCGTAGTTCATGACTTCATCTTCTCGGTCGTCGCGATCGAATATCATATCACCCTCTCCGGTGTTGTTTAGAAATTCGGAGCCGTCAAAATCTTCTTCATTCTGATCATCATCTGGCCCACGTATGATATCGAACATGGTCTGTTCTCTCTCTCTGTCGGTATTGTCCGCCATAGCTTTTATTTAACTATGCCAAAAGAAATATAAAACAATTTAGTATAATCTTGAATAATAGATATAATCTCGAATACATCGTCTCGAATAATAGATATAATCTCAAATACATCGTCTTGAATAATAGATTTAATCTCGAATACGTCGTCTCGAATAATAGATATAATCTCGAATACATCGTCTCAAATAATATATATAATCTCGAATAAATCGTCTCGAATATTATATATCGAATACATCACTAGCTAGCTAGCTAGCTAATAAAGATCGAATACTAGAGAGTAATCTAGGCGGTGGATAACCAAAGTGAAGGAACCATCACTGGATCATAGCTCGGGTGATCTCCCCAAAGAACCTGCCAGGTATTGGAGAACCTGACGTCCATAGCAGCCATGTAGCGATGGACGTGCTCGTCCTCCTCCCTGACATGGCGACGTACCACCTCCGGCGGGGCCGGCTCCCTCCGCACCGAAAGTGGCCCACGTGAATGCCACCAAAGGAGATGAGGGTCGATGACGGGACCCGGGGCCGGGTTCCTCACCAAGCGTCGCGCCCCTGAAGGTAGCACCTCCCAATGCCAGCCCGGCGGAGCCCAGTCCCGGACATGGGTCCTCAGAAGCAGGACGTCGTCGCGAATGGGTCGACGGCGAGGATGCGGGCCGGGCATCGTCGACAACAAATACTATATGCAAATGTAACACTAATTATGCTATCATTGCATATGTCAAAATTCTATATGCTATTTCATACTAATTAAGCATCTAACACTAAAGACAGAAAAAACAACTTCTATACATCGATTAAAAACAGAAAAACAACATTATATAAAAAAATTCCATACTAATTAAACACTAATTATATCCATCTAACATGCATTCATACGTATATACTAGTGAAAAAATAATGATCTGAAAAATCTAAACTAATTAAACATACAAAATACATATATACTAATTAACTTAAGGAAATGTGCGTGTGTGTGTGTTCATCATGCTTGTGTGTGTATGGGCTCGGGGAGGGGCGGTGCCCATGGTGGCCACCGGGGGCGAGGGAGAGGGGTTAGAGGGGGAGAGCTCACAGCGGGGCGACGGCGACGGCCCGGGGCAGCGACGGGCCAGGGCGTGACGGGGCGGCGACGCGGGGACGGCGCGACAGGGACGGGCCCGGGGCGGCGATGGAGACGAGGGCGGCGACGGTGACGGGGGTGGCGACGGGGACAGGGGCGACGACGGGGATGAGGGCGGCGGTGAGGATGGGGGCGGCAACGGCAACGGCGTGCGACGGGGGCGGCGTAGGACGGGGGCGGCGACGGCGTCGATCGATCGGGAAACAGAGGAAGAAACAGTGGGAGAATGAAATTTTTCGAATTGATGTATATATAGAAGGCACCTTTAGTACCGGTTGGAGCCACCAACCGGTACTAAAGGCCTGTTTTGGCCAGGCCAAGCGGCGGGAAGCACCCCCTGTTAGTACCTGTTCGTGGAACCAACCGGTACTAAAGGCCCCCCCTTTAGTACCGGTTGGTGCCGCGAACCGGTACTAAAGGGGGGTACGCTGCCAGGCGAGGGGCACAAAACTTTAGTCCCACCTCGCTAGCCGAGGGGCACTCACACCTGCTTATAAGCCCCGCCGTCGCTGCTGTCTCGAGCTCCTCTCTTAAGCAGGCCTTCTGGGCCTACCTCTTCTGCGATGCCCTGTTGGGCCTACTGGGCTAGCGGGCCTGCATGTTGGCCCAACTTGAATTTGGGTTTCTAGTCGTATGCAGGCCGCTGTGGCCCAGTAGGTGGGCTTTTTTCCTTATTTTTTTGCTTTATTTATTTTTGTGAATAACTTAACTTTGAAAATAGATTTTTTCAGTGATTCTTTTTTCTTATGTTTAATATTAGTGTGTTTTATCATTATATTCAATTTGGTAATGCTTAGGTTATTTAAAAAATTAAATGCCTTTGTAACGGATGAGTTTTCGTCCGAAACCCTGATACTTCGAAACAGATTGTCCATTTTGTACACGAAGTGCATCCAGTTTTTGCGGTAACCCTCTCTACTTTTTTGCACATGCTATGTGGGTGAAATTATGATACCATGCCAAATTTCATCCTTTTCTGAGTTCATTTGAAATGCTTCTCAATTTCAGGGTCATTTAGCTGAAAAAATCAGTAAATGCATGAAAGAATTTGCTTGCACATAAAATTTCTTCGCGTTTCAAATGCCAAAACACATAACTAGCTACCCTAACTATTACAGAGATTCCCTCCTGGGTGTGAAACATAGAAGAAAGTGATGATAGTTAAGCCGATCACATCCCAGATCTTTGGGTGTGAAACTTTTTCTTCGCGTGTGTCCCTTTGCGTCATAGCCATGGAAAATCTTCATCATTTAACGGGATGCTCGGGTCAATATTCACTGTGAATGGAGCAATTTCATCAAACTTTTCATAATCTTCTGACTTGTCTGTCTTGTCATCCACTCCCACGATGTTTCTCTTCCCAGAAAGAACTATGTGCCGCTTTGGCTCATCGTACGATGCATTCGCTTCCTTATCTTTTCTTTTTCTTGGCTTGGTAGACATGTCCTTCACATAGAAAACCTGTGCCACATCATTAGCTAGGACGAATGGTTCGTCTGCATACGCAAGATTGTTGAGATCCACTGTTGTCATTCCGTACTGCGGGTCTTCCGTTACCCCGCCTCGTGTCATATTCACCCATTTGCACCGAAACAAAGGGACCTTCAAACCACGTCGATAGTCAAGTTCCCATATGTCCTGTATATAACCATAATATGTTTCCTTTCCCGTCTTGGTTTCTGCATCAAAGCGGACACCACTGTTTTGGTTGGTGCTCTTCTTATCTTGGGCGATCGTGTAAAATGTATTACCATTTATCTCGTACCCTTTGAAAGTCATTATATTCGAAGATGGTAACTGGGACAACAAGTACAGGTCATCTTCAATAGAGGTGTCATGCATGGTACGTGCTTGCAACCAGGTGGCAAAACTCCTGGTTTGTTCACGTGTAATCCAGTCATCAGACCGCTCCGGGTGTTTGGAGCGTAGAAAATTCTTGTGTTCATCCATATACGGAGCCACCAAGGCGGAATTCTGTAGAACTGTGTAGTGTGCTTCAGTGAGAGAATGTCCGTCCATACATATTATTTGTTCCCCTCCTAGCGTGCCTTTTCCATCCAGTCTGCCCTTATGCCGCGATTCAGGAACACCAATCGGCTTAAGGTCAGGAATAAAGTCAATACAAAACTCAATGACCTCCTCATTTTGACGGCCCTTGGAGATGCTTCCTTCTGGCCTACCACAGTTATGAACATATTTCTTTAAGACTCCCATGAACCTCTCAAAGGGGAACATATTGTGTAGAAATACAGGACCCAAAACGTTAATCTCTTCGCATAGGTGAACTAGGACGTGCGTCATGATGTTGAAGAAGGATGGTGGGAACACCAACTCGAAACTGACAAGACATTGCACCAAATCATTCTGTAACCTTGGTATGATTTCTGGATCGATTACCTTCTGAGAGATTGCATTGAGAAATGCACATAGCTTCACAATGGCTAATCGAACGTTTTCTGGTAGAAGCCCCCTCAATGCAACCGGAAGCAGTTGCGTCATAATCACGTGGCAGTCATGAGACATTAGGTTCTGGAACTTTTTCTCTACCATGTTTATTATTCCCTTTATATTCGACGAGAAGCCAGACGGTACCTTAATACTGAGCAGGCATTCAAAGAAGATTTCCTTCTCTTCTTTGGTAAGAGCGTAGCTTGCATGACCCTGATGTATGCCGTCTTTTCCGTGCATACGTTGCTGGTCCTCCCGTGCCTCAGGTGTATCTTTTGCCTTCCCATACACGCCCAAGAAGCCAAGCAGGGTCACACAAAGATTCTTCGTCACGTGCATCACGTCGATTGCGGAGCGGACCTCGAGGTCTTTCCAATAGGGCAGGTTCCAAAATATAGATTTCTTCTTCCACATGGGTGCGCGTCCGTCAGCGTCATTCGGAACAGGTTGTCCACCAGGACCCTTTCCAAAGACCACCTTCAAATCCTTGACCATATCATGTACATCAGCACCAGTACGGTGGCGAGGCTTCGTCCGGTGATTCGCCTCACCTTTGAAATGCTTGCCTTTCTTTCTTACGGGATGCCTGCTCGGAAGAAATCGACGATGTCCCAGGTACATATTCTTATTAGCCAAATATATACTGCCGGTGTCGTCCAAACAGTGCGTGCATGCGCGGTATCCCTTGTTTGTCTGTCCTGAAAGGTTACTGAGAGCAGGCCAATCATTGATGGTCACGAACAGCAACGCCTTTAGGTCAAATTCTTCCCCCATGTGCTCATCCCACGCACGTACACCTGTTCCATTCCACAGTTGTAAGAGTTCTTCAACTAATGGCCTTAGGTACACATCAATGTCGTTGCCGGGTTGCTTAGGGCCTTGGATGAGCACTGGCATCATAATGAACTTCCGCTTCATGCACAACCAAGGAGGAATGTTATACAAACATAGAGTCACAGGCCAGGTGCTATGGTTGCTGCTCTGCTCCCCAAAAGGATTAATGCCATCTGCTCTTAGACCAAACCATACGCTCCTTGCGTCATCTTCAAACTCCTTCCCATACTTTCTTTTGATTTTTCTCCACTGCGACCCGTCAGCGGGTACTCTCAACTTTCCGTCTTTCTTATGGTCTTCTCTGTGCCATCGCATCGCCTTGGCATGCTCTTTGTTTTGGAACAAACGTTTCAACCGTGGTATTATAGGAGCATACCACATCACCTTGGCATGCTTTTTTGTTTTGGAACAAACGTTTCAACCGTGGTATTATAGGAGCATACCACATCACCTTGGCAGGAATCTTCTTCCTGGAGCGCCGACCCTCGACATCACCAGGGTCATCGTGGCTGATCTTATAGCGCAATGCACCACATACCGGGCAAGCGTTCAAATCCTCGTACTCACCACGGTAGAGGATGCAATCATTAGGGCATGCATGTATCTTCTGCACCTCTAACCCTAGAGGGCAGACAGCCTTGTTTGCTTCGTACGTACTCTCGGGCAATTCGTTGTCCTTTGGAAGCATATCCTTTATCATTACCAGCAACTTTCCAAATCCCTTGTCAGTTCTCTGCCTTCCATTGCAGCAATTCCAGTGTGGTGCCCAGCTTTTTCTTGTCACCTACGCAATTCGGGTACAACAATTTTTTGTGATCCTCTAACATGCGCTGCAACTTCTTCTTCTCCAAATCACTTGCGCAGTTCCTCTTTGCATCGGCAATGGCCCGACCTAGATCATCAACGGGCTCATCTGATGCCTCTTCTTCAGCTTCTTCCCGCATTGTCGGCTCAGCTTCTTCCCGCATTACCGGCTCAGCTTCTTCCTCCATTGTTGTATCATCGTATTCAGGGAACCCATGGTCAGGATAGCTGTCGTCGTCCTCTTCTTCTTCATTGTCTTCCAACATAACCCCTCTTTCTCCGTGCTTCGTCCAAACATTATAATGGGGCATGAAACCGGACTTAAACAGGTGGAGGTGAATGGTTCTTGACGTAGAGTAATTGTGACCATTCTTACAGCGAGCACATGGACAAGGCATAAAACCATCTGCCCGCTTGTTTGCCTCAGCCGCAAGCAGAAAAGTATGCACGCCCTCATCGAACTGGGGAGAGCATCGGTCATCGTACATCCATTGTCGGCTCATCTTCATTACACAACACCGAATAGACCAAATTAATACAAGTTCATACATAAAGTTCATACAACACTTAAATGCAAGAAACAAATAACTCTCTAGCTAAAGCATTTAAATGCAACAACAAATACAATCAAGATTGCAACTAAGTTAACAATGGATCCAACAACATAATGATACCAAGCCTCACTATCGATGGCATATTTTCTAATCTTTCTAATCTTCAAGCGCATTTTCTCCATCTTGATCTTGTGATCATCGACGGCATCGGCAACATGCAACTCCAATTCCATCTTCTCCCCCTCAATTCTTTTCAATTTTTCTTTCAAGTACTCATTTTCTCTTTCAACTAAATTTAACCTCTCGGCAATAGGGTCGGTTGGAATTTCCGGTTCAGATACCTCCTAGAAAAAAATTCCATGTCAACTTGATGGGCATAATTTGTCATAAACACGAAATGCAACTAGTTTTAAATGAGAATATACATACCACATCCGAATCATAACAAGGACTAGGGCCGACGGGGACGGATATCAAAACCATGGCACTATACGTATAACAAACAACGTACGGGTAAGATAATTATACGAGTAACTATATATCCAAATCACACAAACATCAATTTTTATATAAAATTTCATGAACAAGAGGCTCACCAAAAGATGGTGCCGGCGACGGGACGGTGCGGGCGATCGACGGTGGCTACGATGGAGATTTAGAAGGCACTAAGTAAACCACACCTACATATGCAAACTAAGTGTTATTTTTGACCTCAAATTGCATATAAATCAAATACTAGCACATATATATATATATATATCCTCCCAAATTACTAAACTCACAAATTAATCACTATATAAAGCATTGCAAGAGCTAATCTAGCAATGAGAGATGAAAGGACAAAGTTGCTAACCTTTGTGATCATTTGAATGGATGGGGGCCTTCCAATCTTGACAAATTTTGGGCAAAATGTGTGATGAGCTCGAGAGGAAGAGGGGAAGAACATAGAGGAGAGGGGAAAGGGGAAGAACAGAGCGAGCTCGGGTGGACGAAGGGTTTATGTAGGACGACCTTTAGTACCGGTTTGTGCCAAGAACCGGTACTAAAGGGGCTGGAGGGGCCCCATTCTGACAACATCCTGCCACCACTCTCATTAGTACCGGTTCGTGGCACGAACCGGTGCTAAAGGTTCGCCACGAACCGGTACTAGTGAAAGCGGCCCGGCTAGCCGTTGGAACCGGCACTAATGTATACATTAGTGCCGGCTCAAATACAAACCGGCACTAATGTGCTTCATGTTTGACCCTTTTTCTACTAGTGCTTCCTGGGTCCTCGGGTTGTGGAGGAGGGTTGTTTATTTCCTTAACAGCCTAGTGCAGTTCCTGCGTTGAAGTCGTTAACTGAATATTTAACAATGGGAATACAAAACGGATGGGCAAGTAAATGCGGTCGCTTACCCAGCTCGGGGGATTGTGCATAGAGAATCCACCCAGTGGGTTGGCGCGGAGAAATTCCTCCTCTTCTCCCTTATACAAAGTGGACAAGATCTTTAGTAGAGCGGCAGCGGAATCCGGCCCCTTATGGCCGTAGCAGGTGGCGTCGTCCTCTCCGTTGAAGTCCCACATGGGGTGGCTTCTATACTGAAGCGGCTGCACCCCTCGCATGATGCATTCGGCCATGACCCCGATCATGGTCAGTCCAGAATGGGCTAACAATCTTATTCGGCCCATCAGGTAAATGATGTCCCTGTCACTTTCCCTCTGAGGGCTCCGTGGACGCCAGCTTAGGAGCTTCTTTAAGGGAGTACTTTCGAACTCAGGGAGGCCGATCCAAACAGGATCCGGCAGCGAGACATCCTCTATGTAAAACCATTCCAAAGGCTAGCCTTCGGATGCCTTCTTTGGGGTTCCGGATAGATATCCGGTCCCGGCAATGCGCCACACTTCGGCTTCGCCCACTTGATGCATTGACCCCTCCTTAGAGTAGGGCACGAGGTAGAATAACCTTTTCCATAGCCCGAAATGAGCCTCAACACACAAATACAGCTCGCATAGGGCTACGAAGCCCGCGATATGCAATACGGAGGCAGGCGTGAGATTGTGTAGCTGGAGGCCGTAGAACTCTAGCAGCCCCTGGAGAAATGGATGGATTGGAAATCCGAGCCCTCTTATTAAATAAGGGACCAGGCATACCCGCTCTCCTTTGGAGGGATTAGGGGCACTCTCCGCTTGCTTTCCGCCGTTATAGGTGGCAAGACCGGCTCGAACCGGGATCATATAGGCTGGGGGGAGAAATCCCTTGGTCTGGAGCGTCACTAGCTCGCTATGCGGGATGGAGCATATCTCCCAATATCCAGGCTGAGGGCTGGAAGGGCGAGAGGAGGAGTTGCGATGGCTGGCCATGGTGGAATGGACCTTTGTCAGATGCGCTCTGATGAACACTCGCAAAGGGGGGAAGATGTGATTTGGATCTAAATCCTCGTCCCCTTATATGGTAAGCTCATTTACGCGGCTAGGGGTGTGAATGAAAAAACACTCAGACTTTTCATATTTGTTTGACACGTGGGAGACGGCCATTATTGTGCGTAGAAGTCAAGGACCGCAACATTTACAAGAAACCGGACTTTATTCAATAGGTACACGGAATTTGGAGGAGAACCCGCCTTGCAATGCCGAAGACAATCTGCGCGCCGGACTCATCATCATTGAAGCATTGTTCGGGGGCTACTGAGGGAGTCCTGGATTAGGGGGTGTTCGGATAGCCGGACTATACCTTCAGCCGGACTCCTAGACTATGAAGATACAAGATTGAAGACTTCGTCCCGTGTACGGAAGGGACTTTCCTTGGCATGGAAGGCAAGCTTGGCGATACGGATATACAGATCTCCTACCATTGTAACCGACTTTGTGTGTAACCCTAGCCCTCTCCGGTGTCTATATAAACCGGAGGGTTTTTGTCCGTAGGACAACATATACAACAACAATCATACCATAGGCTAGCTTCTAGGGTTTAGCCTCTCCAATCTCGTGGTAGATCTACTTTTGTACTACCCATATCATCAATATTAATCAAGCAGGACGTAGGGTTTTACCTCCATCGAGAGGGCCCAAACCTGGGTAAAACTTCGTGTCCCTTGCCTCCTGTTACCATCCAGCCTAGACGCACAGTTCGGGACCCCCTACCCGAGATCCGCCGGTTTTGACACCGACATTGACGTTCACCGGTCTCTGACCAGTTAAGAGGAGTACGTCACTTCCTGCCATAGAGAATTTCGAATGGGGCCTTGCCCGAACTTGCTTGAAAACTGTTGTTGTAGGAGAATTGGGCATATGGAAGACAATCTTCCCACTTCATACCGAAGGAGATAACGCAAGCCTTGAGCATATCTTCGAGAATCTGATTGACACGCTCGACTTGACCGCTAGTTTGAGGATGGAAAGTTGTGCTGAAGCGAATGTTGGTGCCCATGGCCTTCTGAAAAGAGTCCCAAAACTTGGAGGTAAAGATGCTGCCATGGTCTGAAGATATCAACTGTGGAATGCCGTGTAGAGAGACAATCCGAGAGGTATAAAGCTCCGCCAATTGAGCTGCAGTGATAGACTCTTTGATAGGCAGAAAGTGAGCCACTTTAGTGAGTTTGTCTATGACAACGAATATAGCATCATTTCCACGCTTGGACTTTGGAAACCCAATCACGAAGTCCATCTCAATGTTGTCAAACTTCCATTCTGGAATGGCAAGAGGTTGGAGGAGACCAACTGGTCTTTCGTGTTCTGCCTTCACTCTTCGGCAAACATCACATTCATTCACGAACTGAGAAATCTTGCGCTTCATTCGAGTCCACCAATAAGCCTGCTTGAGGTCCTGGTACATCTTCATACTCCCAGGGTGGATAGAGAGAAGTGAATTGTGAGCCTCGTTCATAATAACTTTACGAAGGTCGGCTTTGGGCACAACAATGCGATCCTCGAAGAAGAGAGTATCCTTGTCATCAAGGCGGTAGCACTTGTACTTGGGTTGACTCTTGGCAATCCCAATCTTCACCTTTTTCACCATAGCATCAAGAAGTTGAGCCTCGCGAATCTGATCTTCCAAAGTAGGAGAGACTTGAAGGTTGGCGAGGAAACCTTGAGGAACAACTTGCAGATTGAGTTTGCGGAAAGCTTCACAAAGCTCGGGTTGGTAAGGCTTGATAATCAGACTGTTGTAGTAAGCCTTCCTGCTCAATGCGTCAGCAATCACATTGGCCTTGCCTGGAGTATACTCGATGCTCGGATTATACTCTTGAATCATTTCGACCCAACGAGTCTGCCTGAGGTTGAGATTAGGCTGAGTGAAGATGTACTTGAGACTCTTGTGGTCAGTAAAGATGCCCACTTTTCTTCCCAATAAGAGGTGTCTCCAAGTCAAAAGAACATGCACAACTGCCGCCAACTAGATGTCATGAGTGGGTTAGTTCTTCTCGTTGGGCTTCAACTGGCGAGAGGTATAAGCCACAACTTTCTTCTCTTGCATCAACACTGCACCAAGACCTTGAAGAGAGGCATCGCAAAAGACCTCGAACGGTTTGGATTCATCAGGAGGTGTCAGCGTACTAGCGTAGGGGTACCCTAGTACCCCGAACTCGTGCACGGGCGGTCGCAGCATCCCGCGGCAAGGCTTGCCGGGTGACCTCCAAGACCCTCCGTGGTTCCCTTGAAGACCATTCAAGAACAAAGTACTCAAACCAAGGCCCCGGCAAGAGGAGCTTGCCGGGAAGGCCAACCCAGGCCCCGGCAAGAGGATCTTGCCGGGAAGAGACAAGACCCCGGCAAGAGGAGCTTGCCGGGAAGGCCACTCAAGGCATACCAAGAAAGCTTGCCGCGACGCGCCCTGCGTCCCGGCAAGGCCCGGTGAGCAACAAGCTCCCAAACACGACAAGACGACGACCGCGACATGGAGCTTGCCGCGGGAAACCCCCACTTCGTGCCCGCGCTCCAGCACACCTGCTAACGTGTCGCTCTAGGACTCTCCCAAGCACATGTGACAGGAGGCTGCGCAGCTAGGGGTGCGCGGTGGCAAGCGGAGATGAAGAGAAGGCCATCGTGGCAAACGGTGGCGCTCCTAACGGTCACTTTTTGCACTGTTTAGGCAACTCAGACAGGCATTCAATGACCTTGTCCCCTGCCGTCAGAGTTAGGTAGGGTGCACTGTATCCACAGTAGCGGTAGCTGCACCTACCGCATCCTTTTCCATTTTTACCCTTCTAGTCTACGTTGCCACCTGTCGGTGACCCCTTGAAAGTATAAAAGGAGGCCCAAGCACAATGTAGAAGAGGAAGGAGGTGGAGGATCGACTCATTCGAAACATCAGGGGTTCGACTCATTCGAAACATCAGGAAAACTCTCACGCTCAGTCTGGCAGCGTCCATCGCTCCTGAGCAAGAATTCAGTACACACAAACAAGCAGCAGTAGGGTTTTACGCATCCGTGCGGCCCGAAGCTGGGTAAAACTGCTCGCGTGTACTGCCTCGATCCGCTCTTTGTGCATCCTCCGCCCCCCTCCGAACCGAAAGGGGCCCTGTCCCCATAGGTGTTGGTGGATCAGTCTCCCCGACATCTCTGGCGCGCCAGGTAGGGGGCGTCGAGATTGTGCGAACCCGATCCGGCGTGCGCGCGAGCTAAATCTTCATCATCTTCATCGACATGCCACCGAAGAAGAAGGATTCGGAGGCAGCTGTTCCGTCTGCGTCGCTTTCACCGCCCTCGGAGCAAACGGGTGGTGGAGTGGACGCCGACGGAAGAATGGGCGTCGACGAGGGAGCCCTCAGTGCGGCCAAGTCCAAGGACAAGGCGGCACAGACCTCGACGTCCATGCGCGCGCCGCGCCCCTCTCAGGAGGCGCGGGACCAGCAGCGTCATGGCATTCGCAGCGCCATATGTCCGCTGGGCCAAGATCAAGCTGGTGGTTCTCGTGGCGCTCAAGACCAACATGCACGTCAACATGCTGGCTCGAGCGAAGTATGGTCGCCTGGACGGGGCACTGCTCCTTCTAACGTGGTTAGGAATCCGAGCATGCCCCACTCCTCGCACCGTTCACCTCCGCCGCCCACCACTCCAGCAGAAGCCTTGGCGCGGGCTCAACTGCTCCTGGACTATCCTCCGACAGCGGACAAGACCGACGAATGGAGGGCCACTATCCAGAGCCTCATCGGCTTCGCCAACGGTGACACTGCGCGGCAACCAAGCACCTCGCTGCCACGGCAGGACAGCCGGACGCGAGCCGATGGCAACAAGACTGGGGGAGGTGCGACTTCCATGCACTCTCCACTACGAAGGCCAAAATCGTCGACTCGCCGGGTCCACCCCGACAGCGGCTCCACCGCGTCGTCAGAACCACGAGCCCGTCGCCACTAGCTCCAAGTTCTCCATGAACGACAACAAGAAGACGCTCGAACCCGCATCGAGCGCCGAAGAGAAGCGCGACGTCAATCTGACAAGCGCGCTGGGCCCTCTGTTGACATGCATGCGCCAGGGGAACCAGGCGATCTGCCATATGCAGTAGGTTGTCCTGCGTTCACCCGTGAGCTGCGGCAAGTCCAGTGGCCTAGCACAAAGAACTTCAAACCAGACGTACCAGAGAAGTACGATGGCAAGACGCATCCGTCAGAGTTCCTCAGCATTTACACCATTGCGGTGCAGGCTGCCGGAGGACGAGATGACAAGATCCTTGCCAACTACTTCCCGCTGGTGCTCAAGCCCAATGTCAGATCCTGGCTCATGCACTTGCCGGACAACTCCATATCCTCCTGGGCTGATTTGTGCCATCAGTTTGTCGGCGCCTTTACAGGCGGCCACAAGCCACATGGCCAAGAGAGCGATCTTCACCTGCTCGCCTAGAAGGAAGGAGAGCCACTGCGCAAGTACATTCAGAGATTCAGCCGTGTACAACACAACATCCCAGACGTCCACCCCGCCGCGATCATCAGCGCGTTCCATCAGAACGTGCGAAACCGAAGGATGAGGGAGGAGATGGCGATGTGTAAGATCAGAGACGTCAGCGAGCTTTACGCCCTGGCCGACAAGTGTGCACGCGCTGAAGAGGGGAGGAGGCTCCCCGGAGAGAGTACGGGAGCAGGAGGATCCGACAGTGAGGATGCCGTTCCGGCAAGGAAAGGCCGGTGGCGGAACAACAGAAGGAAAAAGGGCAAGGAAGTGCTAGCTGTCGAGCAGACCGTCAACGGAGGTGGCGCCAAGGAAGCTAAAGCTGGTGGCTCCGACAAGGAGGCCCAGCCTGTGGCGGCCGCCGACAAGCAGGACAGCTCCGGCAAGCAGTATTGTAAGATTCACCGCACCAAGGGTCATGATCTCCAGAACTGCAAGAAAGTCGAACAGCTTGTTGAACAACAGAAAGCTGAGTACGAGCGGCGCGACAAGGAGAAGGCCCAGGAAGGAACTGGTGGATCTGGCCAGAAACGTCCCGGCTGAGGAGGACGCCGCGGCAAGGCCAAGCAGCGGCAAGGAGACAGACCTCCCCGCGGCCGCGACAAGGATGAAGACGACGACGACGACGAAGACATGGATGATGACGAGGCCGACGAGCAGGAATTTCAGAAAGCCACAGAGGTCCTGTGCATTGACGGTGGCGCCTCTCTGCATACTTCGCACCGCCAACTCAAGCAGTGGATGCGGGAAGTTAATGCAGCGGAACCATCCGTAGAGTCACGCAAGCCTCTGAAATGGTCCAGCACGCCTATCATCTTCGACATTGAGGATCATCCTGATCGCGTAACTGCGGTCGGGTGCTTGCCGATGTTGGTTTCACCAACTATCCGCAACCTCAAGGTCACGAAGATGCTAGTTGACGGCGGGGCCGGCTTGAATCTGATCTCCTCCGCGGTCCTTCAGAAACTCCAGATCCCTGACAGTGAGCTCGAAGAGACCGGCACATTCCAAGGAATCAGCCCGGGAAGAAGCAAGCCGAAGGGAAAGATCATGCTGCCGGTCACATTTGGCAGCGAGCTGAACTTCAGAACTGAGAGGGTCACATTTGACGTCGCCGATTTTCCATTTCCTTACAATGGGATCCTTGGCCGTACAGCGCTCGCCAAGTTTATGGCAGCCTCTCACTATGCATACAACATACTGAATATGCCAGGCCCGATAAGTGTCATCTCTGTCCCCGGCGACAGGAAGGATGCCCTTATCTGCGCCGACAAGATCTACCGGGAAGCAGCAGCCGCAGCTGATCACAACACACTTACCGCTGAAGCTCCCGGGGGGAAGAAGAAGACAAAGTCCGACAAGAGCTCTGATGCCCACTCCGGCAAGCGCACCTCTTCGGAGTGCTGCGCTACCGTCGAGGACGCACCATCGAGCTCCACCGGCAAGTGCAAGAAGACGATGGCAGCTCCACCCGAGACTAAGAAGGTGTCCGCCAAGGAGGATGGCACTGGTGGTACCTTCACCATCAGCGCCACGCTTGACCCCAAATAGGAAAGCGCGCTCGTTGCTTTCCTGCGGGCGAATGTCGACGTGTTTGCATGGCAACCGTCTGATATCCCCGGGGTTCCCAGGAAAGTAATTGAGCACCACCTAGCCGTTTGTCCTCATGCTCGGCCCGTCAAGCAGAAAGTCAGGAAGCAAGCAGTGGAGCGCCAAGAGTTCATTGCAGAAGAGATCAGGAAATTGGAAGCAGCAGGCCTTGTCAGAGGAGTGCTCCATCCCACGTGGTTGGCCAATCCTGTAGTCGTGCGCAAGGCGAACGGGAAATGGAGGCTTTGTATAGACTTCACTGATGTCAATAAAGCTTGTCCCAAAGATCCATTTCCCTTGCCGCGCATTGACCAGATTGTTGACTCCACAGCTGGATGTGATTTGCTTTCATTTCTTGATGCATATTCGGGATACCATCAAATCTTCATGGCAGAAGAGGATGAGGAAAAAAGCACATTTATCACCCCTTGCGGCACATACTGTTTTGTACGGATGCCCTTTGGGTTGAAGAATGCTGGTTCAACATTTGCAAGGGTAGTCCATGTCGCTTTTGAGCCACAGATACACAGAAATGTGGAAGCCTACATGGATGATATAGTGGTCAAGAGCAAGGACAAGGCTACCCTGATCCAAGATTTAGAAGAAACTTTTGCAAATCTGCGCAGGATCAACCTCAAGCTCAACCCCGAGAAGTGTGTGTTTGGAGTCCCTTCCGGCAAGCTTCTCGGGTTCTTTGTGTCTCAGCGGGGAATTGAAGCCAACCCCGACAAGATCAAGGCCATCGAGCAGATTGAAGCACCGAAGCGCGTCAACGATGTGCGAAGGCTTGCTGGTTGCGTGGCTGCTCTCAGCAGGTTTATCTCTAAGTCTGCTGAGCGCGCCCTGCCGTTTTTCAAAATATTGAAAAAGGCAGGTCCAATGAAATGGACTCCGGAAGCGGAGGATGCGCTGCAGGACTTGAAGAGGTACCTGTCCTCCACTCCAATACTTGTCACACCTAAGCCACAAGAGAAGTTGCTGCTGTACCTAGCGGCAACCAATCAAGTGGTTAGTGCTGCGTTAGTAGCGGAGAGGGAGGAGGATGATGAGCCAGCGACCGCGACAAGTGAATCCAGCGACAAGCAGAGGGCTTCTCCGACAAGCTCTGGTCCCGACAAAGATGAATCTGCGCAGACATGCAAGGAGGTGCAGAAGAAGATGGTGCAGCGCCCAGTTTACTTTGTCAGCTCCCTTCTCCAGGGGGCTAGGTCGAGGTACTCTGGTGTGCAAAAGTTGCTTTTCGGCCTTCTCATGGCCTCGAGAAAGCTGCGCCATTACTTCCAGGCACACGAGATCACAGTTGTCACTCGCTTTCCGCTGAAGAGGATACTGCAGAATCCAGAAGCAACAGGCAGGATTGTCGAGTGGGCACTGGAACTGTCAAGCTTTGGCCTCAAGTTTGAGAGCACTGCAACGATCCAAAGCAGGGCATTGGTAGAGTTCGTAGCAGAGTGGATGCCAACCCCAGACGAAGAAATTCCAGAGACGAGCATCCCCGTCAAGGAGACAAGCAAAGAGTGGCTGATGTACTTTGATGGTGCCTTCTCGCTGCAAGGCGCCGGTGCTGGCGTGCTGCTTATCGCACCCATCGGAGAGCACCTCAAGTACGTAGTCCAGATGCACTTTCCCAAGGAGCAAGCAACGAACAATACTGTAGAGTATGAGGGTTTGCTTGCCGGCCTCAGAATCGCAGCCGACCTTGGGATCAAGAAACTCATTGTAAGGGGTGACTCGCAGCTTGTCGTCCGCCAAGTGAACAAGGACTACCAGAGTCCATTGATGGAAGCTGATGTTGATGAAGTGAGAAAGCTAGAAGAACACTTTGACGGCCTGCAAATGGAGCATGTTCCGCGAGCTCAGAATGACATTGCTGACGGCCTGTCAAAGTGCGCAGCACTAAAGTTACCTATGGAACCAGGGATTTTTGTGCTCAAGCTGACTCAACCATCCGTGACACCATCAACTGGAAAGAATAAGAAGAGGAAGTTGGTTTCTGGTGACTACTTTCCGGCAGAGCTTCCCGAAGCCGCCGCCAAGAAGGTCCCCAAGATTGACGCCAAGAGTGCTGAGGAGCAGTCTGCTCCGGCGAACCTCTTGGTTTGTTCCGTTGAAGCAGACGCTCCCGACAAGTTTTGCTCCGGCAAGCTTGCCGGGGAATATCACGCTCCGGCCGAACCACAGGTTCTTGCCGTAGAAGCGGATGTTCCCGCAGCAACAGATACGCCTTTAGTCCTTATTGTCGAGCCACAAGCTCCAGCATGGGCGCAGCAGATTGTCCGTTTCCTTCAGACAGGAGAGCTTCCCGAAGAGCAAGAAGAAGCTGAAAAAGTAGCCCGGCAGTCAAGTATGTACAAGTTTGTCGACAGCACACTGTACAGAATAAGACTCAACGGTGTGAAATTGAAGTGCATTCGCCGGGAAGATGGACAACAGCTGTTGGCAGAGATACATGGAGGCATATGTGGTCACCACATTGGCGCAAGAGCACTTGCCGGCAAAGCATTCCGACAAGGCTTCTTCTGGCCGACAGCCCTCCAGGATGCAACTGCACAAGTAACCAAGTGTGAAGCGTGCCAGTTCCATTCCAAACAGATACACCAACCAGCTCAAGCTCTCCAGACGATCCCTTTATCCTGGCCATTTTCGGTCTGGGGGCTCGACATCCTCGGCCCCTTCCCCCGAGCTGTCGGGGGCTTTGAGTTCTTGTACGTTGCAATCGACAAGTTCACAAAGTGGCCGGAAATGGAACCAGTGAGGAAGGTGATAGCACAGTCATCAGTCAAGTTCTTCAGGTCGATTGTTTGCCATTTCGGAGTTCCTAACAGGATCATCACCGACAACGACACGCAATTTACGAGCCGCACCTTCATGCAGTATGTCCAAGATCTTGGCGCCAAGGTCTGCTTCGCTTCTCTTGCTCACCCGAGAAGCAACGGTCAAGCGGAGAGGGCAAATGCTGAAGTGCTGCGAGGCCTCAAGACCAGAACTTTCGACAGGCTGCACAAGTGCGGAAAAAACTGGATCGAGGAGCTGCCGGTGGTTCTTTGGTCGATCAGGACGACGCCAAATCGAGCCACTGGCCAGACACCCTTCGCTCTAGTCTACGGAGCGGAGGCAGTTCTCCCCACGGAACTCGTTTACGGGTCGCCTCGAGTGCTCGCTTATGATGAGCTCGAGCAAGAGCAGCTGCGACAAGATGACGCGCTGCTCCTTGAGGAAGACCGTCTTCAGGCTGCTGTGCGAGCCGCTCGCTACCAGCAAGCTTTGCGTCGCTACCATAGCCGCAAAGTTAAAGCCAGAAGCTTCGAGGAAGGCGACCTTGTTCTTCGGCGCGTTCAGTCCGCCAAGAATTCCAACAAGTTGACGCCGAAGTGGGAAGGCCCTTATCGGGTGAAACGAGTCACTAGGCCCGGCGCTGTCCGCCTTGAGACCGAAGATGGGATTCCGGTGAGCAACTCCTGGAACATCGAACATCTTCGTAAGTTTTACCCGTAAGGTGCGGTTGCCGGAAGCTTTTCCGGCAACCACCTTTTGTACAAGTCTTGCCGCTGTTGCATGTAATCCTTTGTACAAAGCCGGGCGCAGACCCCGTGCACCAGTAAAGTTCATGTGCCCCGCACATCTTGTCAGTTTTTTTATGCTATAATCCTTTTTCGCATATGTTATCTGACACTTTGTGCAGCACCAGACCCCGGTAAGCGATAACGAGCTCAAGGCTCCATATCATTACTTTATTTCTCTGTTTCTTTCTCAAAAGAAGGAAGGTTCCCTCGCCCACAAGGTTTAACAGGGGGGAAGGAGAAGATAATGGTGTGGACCAGGCCATTCAAGAAAGTTTCTCCTTGCCGGGAAGCAGACGACAGAAAAGCTAAGTTGCTAAAGCTTGAGCAATCAGTTTTTTTTAAGTTTTTGAGTTATTTTCCTTGAACGATCGTGCTTTGTATGGAAAACCTGTGCGCGGAGGAACCAACTCGTAGCTAGTTGCGCCTTTACTTTGTTTCAAGTCCGCTCAACAACTTAAGTGAGCTGCTAGCGCCCTTACTTTGCTTCGAGTCCGCTCAGCAACTTAAGTGAGCCGCTAGCGCCCTTACTTTGTTTTCGAGTCCGCTCAACAACTTAAGTGAGCTGCAACTAGTTGCGACAAGGTTGCTTGTCGGTAGCGACCCCGCCAGCAGGCTGCTGAAGTTCCGCACTCGGCGCTCACGGCAAGGGTGCCTGCACCGGCAAGTTTCCCTAGAAAGCGTAGGGCAGAGCCATACAAAGCCAAGAGTCGAGTAAAGGAAGTAACACAGCAATTTTTTGCCTAAGATAGAGTTATATTACAAAAATAACTCGTCGCGCCTCTAATAAAGTGTTCCCATGACATGACTGGCAGCGACAAGAAAAGAAGAAAACGGACGGCCTAATCTACGCTAGAGGTCGAGTGTCCGTCCTTTTGCTTCTCTTTCGTTCGCAGGACTCGCATATCCTGGCCAGACTGCTTGAGGACGAAAAGGAGAAGAAGGGCGCGCCGGCACCTGGGCCCCGGCAAGCCAGTATCGCTGGGGGCTGCGAGTGCCAAGAATCGTCCACGGCAAACCAGAGTTGCTGGGGGCTGCAATATCAGATAAGTCTTTCATCCCTCATCATGCATCCTCTTATGGACTGGGGAATGCGAAAACGTGTTTCTTCCCGAAAACTGCCGTGCTCCCTCAACTCTAGGCCCTGGGGCTCGTTCCCGAGGCCAAGTTTGGTCGTAGTCGCGGCAGCAAAGGGATGAAACAAGGAGACCGCACCCACCTCGTTCCCGCCTCCGTCAAAGGCGTGAGAAAGGTCGAGCGACGTGGGAAGGCGGCAGGGCCTTTTGCCGGGAGATGAAATGTCTGTCCGAGGGATACCAAGGATTTGCTCCTTGGCGTGGGTTCAACTCGCGAGACAAATAACCCGGCAAGCATCCCCTTTTCATTAAAAAACATCCCACTCAGGTACAGTCCATAGAGGATGAAAAACATGAAAGAGAGGATTACAAGTTTTAGATACAGCTAAGGCCCGAAGGCTTACAAATTAAAAAGATAAGATGCCCGTAATCCCTTTCCCGTCCCTCTCTTCAGGAGGCAGGTCAAGGAGGCGAAAAGGGCAAAAGGAGCGCCTAGGCGAGCTACGGGTGCCAGAAAACACCAAGAGAACATCCCGGGGGCCGTCCGAAGGCTGGACGGCGATGGCAGCGCTGGAAGCGGGGCTCGAAGACGGGGCGGCAGGACGTCAGCACGCTGTCGAGGGCACCACGCCCTCGTACTCCGACCTGACGGCCTTGTCGCCAGCGCTCTTCCCCTTCCGCAGCCTCCCTACGCCAGCCGCCCAAGGAGACGACCCCGGGGAGTTCAAGGAGCCGGTGACACGGATGATGGGGTCGCTGGTGTCGCGCGAAGCGGCGCCCGACGCCTAGTCGGACCCGCCACCCCGCCGCCCGCTACCCTCATCATCGTTGTCGCTCTCCTCCTCGTCACTCTCGCTCGAGGAGGAGCCTTCGGTATCGGAGGAGCTGTCCACGCAGCACTTCGCCCGAGTGCCGAAGCACCCGAAGACCTTGACGGAGAGGAGATCGCCCTCCATCAACTTAAAATGGAGGGTAAACCCCTCCATCAGGCTGTGGATACGGGCGAACGTCTTCCACCCTCGATCAAGATACATCACATTAGGGGCTGGGAATACAACGCGGACTCGCGTGCCGCTGATCCCACAGCCCCTCATGTGCAGTCTCAGTGTCTCGGGCAGGTCCAACTCCATCGCGCTCGCAAACGGAGCTGGAAGCCGGAGGCGACGACGAGGCGCCCGGCGCAGCTTGACGAAGAACTCGCAAGGGTCGTCCCCTATATGGACCGCCGTGGGGGGAGGAGCCGCCGGCGAAGGCGAAGCTGGCACGCCGCCCCGCCCGCCTCTTCCCCGAGCGCCTCGACCTCGTCCGCGACCTCGCCCCCTCCCTCTTCCCCTTATGGCTGGCTCTGCCACCACGAGCGCGGGAGAGGGAGAGATGCACTGTCTGGTGGCGACCCTCGCCACCACCGATGAAGGGCCTGGGTTCCCTTTCTCCATGGTGAATGAGAGAAAGGGGAGCAGAAGCTGAAGAAAGGAGGAGATGAGAGAGTGCGGGTTTCTGTGCTCCCCTCCCGCTCTTTATAAAGGAGCGAGGTGGGGGCTCGGCCGCCCCGCTCAGCGAATCAAGGCACGGGAAGAGCAGGGAGTCGGGGCCAACCCGCTGCTTCTGCTCGCGACGGCCCAGTTTCCCACTTCCACCGTCCGCGACCCCAAGAGCATGGGAGCCGTGTGGCGGGGATGCAGAACCAAGGCGACGGATGAGGCGGCCTCGCTCCGCCTCGTGATCGCGGGGAGTGGACGTCCCGAAGACCGCGCACCGGCCCCGTCCAGTAAATGCACCACGCCCCCACGCCTACCTCCGTTTAGGGAGGAGGGCTGAACCGTCCCCATCATCGTGGCCTGACGCATGCTCGAGGGGCTTAGCCCCGCGCACGCCGCCCGCGTCACCCACGATGCCGCGTTTGACGCATGCCGTTCTGGGCGTGCACCGTGGGAGCGGAGAGATATGCGGCGTGACCTAGGCCGCGCGTGCCCGTGCACTGTTTTGGGCCTGGCCCAACAGCGCTCGGCACCATGTATGGCCCAGGCCCGGGGGCTCCTGTCGGTGTACTAGAGTAGGGGTACCCTAGTACCCCGAACTCATGCACAGGCGGTCGCAGCATCCCGCGGCAAGGCTTGCCGGGTGACCGCCAAGACCCTACGTGGTTCCCTTGAAGACCATTCAAGAACAAAGTACTCAAACCAAGGCCCCAGCAAGAGGAGCTTGCCGGGAAGGCCAACCCAGGCCCCGACAAGAGGATCTTGCCGGGAAGAGACAAGACCCCGGCAAGAGGAGCTTGCCGGGAAGGCCACTCAAGGCATACCAAGAAAGCTTGCCGCGACGCGCCCTGCGTCCCGGCAAGGCCCGGTGAGCAACAAGCTCCCAAACACGACAAGACGACGACCGCGGCAAGGAGCTTGCCGCGGGAAACCCCCACTTCGTGCCCGCGCTCCAGCACACCTGCTAACGTGTCGCTCTAGGACTCTCCCAAGCACACGTGGCAGGAGGCCGCGCAGCTAGGGGTGCGCGGTGGCAAGCGGAGATGAAGAGAAGGCCATCGTGGCAAATGGTGGCGCTCCTAACGGTCACTTTTTGCATTGTTTAGGCAACTCAGACAGGCATTCAATGACCTTGTCCCCTGTCGTCAGAGTTAGGTAGGGTGCACTGTATCCACAGTAGCAGTAGCTGCACCTACTGCATCCTTTTCCATTTTTACCCTTCTAGTCTATGTTGCCACCTGTCGGTGACCCCTTGAAAGTATAAAAGGAGGCCCAAGCGCAACGTAGAAGAGGAAGGAGGTGGAGGATTGACTCATTCGAAACATCAGGAACACTCTCACGCTCAGTCTGGCAGCGTCCATCGCTCCTGAGCAAGAATTCAATACACACAAACAAGGAGCAGTAGGGTTTTACGCATCCGTGCGGCCCGAAGCTGGGTAAAACTTCTCGCGTGTACTGCCTCGATCCGCTCTTTGTGCATCCTCCGCCCCCCTCCGAACCGAAAGGGGCCCTGTCCCCATAGGTGTTGGTGGATCAGTCTCCCCGACAGGAGGAGTCAGAACTGGAGCAGTGACCAATTTCTCTTTCAAGGTGTTGAAAGCGATGTCACACTCAGGAGATCAAACGTACTTGACGTGCTTCTGGAGAAGGTTTGAAAGAGGCTTCACGATCTTTGAAAAGTTCTCAACGAACCTTCGACGGTAGCTTGCGAGACCAAGGAAGCTGCGGAGTTGCTTCATGTTCTGAGGTGGTTCCCAATTCACAATTGCAGACGCCTTCTCAGGATTCACCGCTATGCCCTTGGCAGAGATGATATGCCCAAGATATAGAACCTCATCGAGCCAAAACTCGCACTTTGAGAACTTGGCGTAGAACTGATGTTCCCTGAGCTTATCGAGCACCAAACGCAAGTGCTTGGCACCAGAATGTCATCGAAGTGGACCAAGACAAAGTCATTTGTGTAGGGATTGAAGATGAAGTTCATCATGCGAGAGAAAGTCGGAGGAGCGTTGACGAGGCCAAAAGACATGACAGTGTATTCATATGAACCATAGCTTGTTCTGAAAGCCGTCTTGGGAATATCTTGCTCACGGATTCGAATCTGGTGATAGCCCGTACGGAGATCAAGCTTGGAGAATACTTGGGAACCTTTGAGTTGTTCGAATAGCTCATTGATGTTGGGAAGTGGGTACTTGTTCTTGATATTCTTCTTGTTCAATGGACGGTAGTCAACACAAAGTCAGTCTATTCCATCCTTCTTCTTCACAAAAAGAACTCCACAACCCCACGGATAAGAACTAGGTCAGATGAGACCCATTCGCTCTTGAATATCGAGTTGCTTCTTCAGCTCCTTCAACTCTTCAGGTCCAAGCTTGTAAGGACGTTTGCAAACAAGTTCCGTGCTAGGATCAAGATCGATGACGAATTCCACTGGCTGGTGCGGATGCATTCCAAGAAGCTCTTCTGGAAAGACATGTTGATATTCGCAAACGACTGGAATTTGAGAGATGGCATCCAGTTCACCCTTCTCATTGAGAGAAAACAGACGGATGGTATCATCACGAGCGACAAAGACAATTACATCCTCAGACGAATGAGTCAATTGAATCTTCCTGGCTGCACAATCAAGATGCGCCTTGTGCTTAGAAAGCCAATCCGTTCCAAGAATAAGATCAATATCCGAGTCGCCCAGAACAATAGGAGAAGCTAGAAATTTGTAGTCGCCCAACGTGATAGTAACATCCGGGACGCAGATATTAGCTGTCATTTGCTTGCCCGGTGACACGATTTGCAAGGATCTTTGCAAATACTGATAATCGCACTCATGCTTTGATGCAAAAGGTTTTGAAATGAAGCAATGCGACGCACCAGTATCAAAAAGTACTTTTGCAGGAACATCATTAACAGGAAGGTTACCCATGATGACATCTGACGAGTCCTCTGCCTGAGCTGCATTCACCATGTTGACCTTGGCATGCTTGGGGTTATGCTTGACCACAGCTGTACTTGCCGATCTCACAGGAGGAGGAGGAGGAGGAGGAGGAGGGAGACACCTCTGATTTAAGCATTTGTTGGCATAGTGACCCTTTTGTTGGCACTTGTTGCACGTGACCTCTGAAAGCGGACGGTGATACGGAGCACTCGATCTTGGAGCTTGAGACAAAGTCTTGTCCTGAAAGCCAGGGTTGGGTGGGTGGGAAGATCCACTGCCACCTTTGTTCTTCTGCTGATAAGGCTGACGAAACGGAGGAGGAGGAAGCCAATACTTCTGCTACTTAGCCACTTGAGTTGAGGAAGAAGGAGTAGCATCTCTGACTCGCTTCTTGGAAGCATTGCACTTCAGTTGAGCAGTCTCTTGCTTCAATGCAATGTTGTAAAACTCATCGTACCTCATGGGCTCAAAGAGAACAAGAGCTAGCTGGATTACTTCTCTGAGACCACCCCTGAACTAGTATATCATACTCTTCTCGTCAGGGACGTCTTGCTTAGCAAAACGGGCGAGCTTCTGAAACATCTTGTTGTACTCATAGACAGACATAGAGCCTTGCTTCAGGTTGTGGAATTCCTCACGCTTGCTTTCAACCATGCTCTGAGGAATATGATGAGCTTTGAAGTCTTGACGGAATTCATCCCAGGTAATCACACGGCCTCCTCTGGAATCTTTGTACTGCTGAAACCATTCTGCAGCTTGGTCTTTGAGTTGGAAGGAAGCGAACTTGATAAAGTCCTCAGGCCTGACGTTACTGCACTCGAAATTCTTGCATAACTCCACGAGCCAATCATCAGCGTCAGTTGCCTCAACACAATTGCTGAAAGTCTTTGGATGGTTAGCAAGGAACTAGTTGAGTGTAGCAAAGTGATTTTGATTGTTGCCCTGGTTCCCTTTGTCGGATTTCAGGTTCCGGCAGACCCTTAAGGTTCGAACACTGGGGTGCACGTGGAGATTACGCCTCTAACCTCTCCGCCTCACAAGGATCTAAGCTACTGAAAGAAATGCACAAGAGACACAAGATTTATACTGGTTCGGGCCACCGTTGTGGTGTAATACCCTACTCCAGTGTGTGGTTTGTGGATTGCCTCTTGGGGCTAGTGAGGATGAACGATACAAGGAAGAACAGCCTCGCGAGGGTCTGTTCTTGGCTAGGGAGATGAACTGCTAGGGGGAATGCAGCCACCTTTCTCTCTCTCTCTCTCTCTCTCTCGCTCTTGTCTATGGCCAAGAGCCGATCCCCTTGGTCTGATCCAGCTGCCGCTACCCTGGGGGTGGCTAGTCCTATCTATAGATGCCCTGGTCCTCTCCCCAAATATCGAGCGGGAAGGGATCCAACAATGGCGGGCTAATTTGAAGGGGGACAGCTAGTACATCTATCCTGACAAAAGCAGTCTTCGCCTGCCAAAGGCTCTGGTGATGACGCTGCGCTGGGCTCCATGGTGACCTCCGTCTCATAGTCCTCCTGGCCTTGGTCTCGTTGCACCGAAGTGGCAACCTTTGCCTGATGCCTTGGTACCCCGCGCCTGCGCTTGTCCCCTTTGTACCAAAGAGGAAAAAAGGACGCTGCGCGCGCTGGCACCCGCCTGGTGCCCAGAGTCATCATGGCTCACGTCACGGGCACCTCGCGAGGTACCCCGCCTTGGTGTCTCCGCCTCCTCGCGAGCCTGCCTGATAAGGCTTCGCCTGAGGAAGTGCCGTGTCGTCCGTCTCGCGAGGCTTGGCCCCTCGCGAGGGTCTTGAGTCTTGTGCTGATGAAGATGGGCCATGTTGGGCCCTCACTTGAGCCACGCCGCAGGCCGCAGGCAGGCAAGTCTGGGGAACCCCGTTCCCAGAACGGCGTGGTCCCGTCGAGCGCCAGACATGGACGCGGCGGTCGGAGGAGAACAGAGCGATGGAAGACGAATTCCGGCGCACCCCTACCTGGCGCGCCAAATGTCGGATTTCTGGTTCCGGCAGACCCTTAAGGTTCGAACACTGGGGTGCGCGCGGAGATTACGCCTCTAACCTCTCCGCCTCACAAGGATCTAAGCTACTGAAATAAATGCACAAGAGACACAAGATTTATACTAGTTCGGGCCACCGTTGTGGTGTAATACCCTACTCCAGTGTGTGGTTTTTGGATTGCCTCTTGGGGCTGGTGAGGATGAACGATACAAGGAAGAACAACCTCGTGAGGGTCTGTTCTTGGCTAGGGAGATGAACTGCTAGGGGGAATGCAGCCATCTTTCTCTCTCTCTCTCTCTCTCTCTCTCTCTCGCTCTTGTCTATGGCCAAGAGCCGATCCCCTTGGTCTGATCCAGCTGCCGCTACCCTGGGGGTGGCTAGTCCTATCTATAGAGGCCCTGGTCCTCTCCCCAAATATTGAGCGGGAAGGGATCCAATAATGGCGGGCTAATTTGAAGGGGGACAACTAGTAAATCTATCCTGACAAAAGCAGTCTTCGCCTGCCAAAGGCTCCGGTGATGACTCCGCGCTGGGCTCCATGGTGTCCTCCGTCTCGTAGTCCTCCTGGCCTTGGTCTCGTTGCACCGAAGTGGCAACCTTTGCCTGATGCCTTGGTACCCCGCGCCTGCGCTTGTCCCCTTTGCACCAAAGAGGAAAGAAGGACGCTACGCGCGCTGGCACCCGCCTGGTGCCCAGAGTCGTCATGGCTCACGTCACGGGCACCTCGCGAGGTACCCCGCCTTGGTGTCTCCGCCTCCTCGCGAGCCTGCCTGATAAGGCTTCGCCTGAGGAAGTGGCGTGTCGTCCGTCTCGCGAGGCTTGGCACCTCGCGAGGGTCTTGAGTCCTGTGCTGATGAAGATGGGCCATGTTGGGCCCTCACTTGAGCCACGCTGCAGGCTGCAGGCAGGCAAGTCTGGGGACCCCCGTTCCCAGAACGCTGACACCCTTGGTTGCGCTCTTGAAGAAGTTGCATGATCAGCTACGTGTTTGCATTGGTAGCGGCCATCACAGCTTGCCATGCCTCCGGAGGTGGAGGTGGTGGTGGCGGATCAGGATTCGGAGTCGTGCGTGTTGGAGGAGCCATCCTGAACAGGTTGACATCCATTAGCACATTGATAGACAAATATTGAAGCTGAATCAAACGGGTTGAAATTGCAACATATAGTCTCCACATCCGAACAAAATGAACGAATGCATTCAAATTGAAATGTTCACATATCCATAAATTGAGAAGCCACTTAGAATTTAGGTAGAAGAAAAACAACAACAAGGTACGGAACAAGAACGAATACTCGGAAAGGATCACCCAATCTCAAACCAAATATCCGTGGAAGAAGAACTAGAGCTACAAGAATTCCCACCTATGAAACTGCCGAACCTTTCCGGTTATGCAATCAGGTGTTGGGGATACAGGGGAAGCATAATATCTCACCCAAATCTAGCAAATCCTACATCCAGCTGTATCCATCCTTCAACACATAACCGAGAAAAACTTCGGAAATCGTCTACCTCAACCTTCGAAAAGCATCCGTTATACAAGTTATGGCAATACTCCCAAACTCCCACCCCAGTACTGGGTGGCGTCAAGGTTATCTCACCAACAACTGCATAAAAGAGATTTTCGATGTTGGCAAAACTAAACTCAGGTATTCCAGAACTGCAACGATAAAATTGTGACGACAACACCTCGGAGCTCAACTCCCAGGGACACTGCCACAACCCCTAAATGACAGGAGGCACCAAGAACAATGTTCTCGTCACAAATCGATCGAAACGATTCCAAGATACCCGCATGATCCTAAAAAAAATTTAGTGAAATTTTGAGAAGAGAAGAGTCAAAACTCTACGTCAGGATGCCTTACCAGAGCGATGAAGGGACTGGGGAGTAAAAAGAATTCCTAAACTCTCTGATATATAATTCCTAAATGACTCAAAACATTTTTCTAGACTCAACAACGACAGCTAATTCGATCAAGCTGGGGGGCTCCTAAGGTCGGGGAAGGCTCTGATACCAACTTGTAACGCCCGTGATGCGGCTATATCTCCTACGTGTCGAAGCACGACTTAGAGGCATAACCGCATTGAAAGCAATGTCGCAAGTAAGGTAATCTTCACAACAACCCATGTAAATAAATAATAGGGGGAAAAGGTACATAGTTGGCTTACACTCGCCATGTCACACAAATACATGAGTAACATTACAATCATCCAATACACTCATGGTCCGACTACGGTACCAAAATAAAAGATCAACCCCAACATGCGACACGGTCCCGATCGCCCCAACTGGGCACCACTACTGATCATCTAGGAAAGACACATAGTAATGGCGTGAGTCTTCGTCGAACTCCCACTTGAGCTCAAGCGCATCATCTGGAACGGAATCATTGGTCCCTGCATCTGGTTTGGAAGTAATCTGTGAGTCACGGGGACTCAGCAATCTCGCACCCTCGCGATCAAGACTATTTAAGCTTATAGGTAAGGCAAGGTAATATGTGGAGCTGCAACAAGCGACTAACTTATATGGTGGCTAACCTGTTCGCAAAAGAGAGCGAGAAGAGAAGGCAAAGCACGAACGAAGAACTAAAGAACAACCTACGGCAAACATTACTCCAACACCGTGTTCACTTCCCAAACTCCGCCGAGAAGAGACCATCACGGTAACACACGCAGTTGATTCATTTTAATTAAGTTAAGTTTCATGTTATCTACAACCGGACATTAACAAATTCCCATCTGCCCATAACCGCGGGCACGGCTTTCGAAAGTTCAAATCCCTCCAGGGGAGTCCCAACTTAGCCCATCACAAGCTCTCACGGTCAACGAAGGATAATCCTTCTCCCGAGACATTCCGATCAGACTCGGTATCCCGGTTCTACAAGACAACTTCGACAGTGGTAAAACAAGTCCAGCAACACCGCTCGAATGTACCGACAATTCCCGATAGGAGCTGCACATATCTCGTTCTCAGGGCACACTCAGATGAGCACTCCATACAACTAAAACCAAACCTTGAGTTTCCCCGAGGGGGCGCTGCACAGGGCTCTATTTTAGACTAACACTCAGAGGAGCACTGGCCCGGGGGGGTTTAAATAAAATGACCCTCGGGCTCTGGAAACCCAAGGGAAAAAGAGGCTAGGTGGCAAATGGTAAAACCAAGGTTGGGCATTGCTGGAAGAGTTTTATTCAAGGCGAACTGTCAAGGGGTTCCCATTATCACCCAACCGCGTAAGGAATGCAAAATCCGGGAACATAACACCGATATGACGGAAACTAGGGTGGCAAGAGTGGAACAAAACACTAGGCAAAAGGCCGAGAATTCCACCCTTTACCAAGTATATAGATGCATTAAGATAACAAGATAATATGGTGATATCCCAACAATAAACAATGTTCTAACAAGGAACGATCTCCAATCTTCACCTGCAACTAGCAACACTATAAGAGGGGCTGAGCAAAGCGGTAACATAGCCAATCAACGGTTTGCTAGGATATGGTGGGTTAGAGGTTTGACATGGCAATTTGGGAGGCATGATAAGCAAGTGGTAGGCATCGTATCATAGGCATAGCAAAAGAGCGAGCATCTAGCAAGTAAAGATAGAAGTGATTTCGAGGGTATGATCATCTTGCCTCCAAAGTTGTCAGAGTTGACTTGGTCCTCGTAAGCAAACTCAACAGGCTCCTCGTTAGCGAATATGTCTCCCGGCTCTACCCAAACAAGACAAACAGGCAAAAGGAACACAATCAACCATGTGCAAAGCTCGAACAACATGATGCAAACATGGTATGCTATGCGGGATGCGATATGTGATGCAAATGCAAGATTTGACAAGAAATGATTGAACCTGGCCTCAATTTGGAAATCCAAGAGTCCACTAGAAAAGTGAGGTGATTTCGGTTGAAATCGATATACAGATCACCGGAATCGGATGCACGGTTTGGAAATGGCAAGCAAAACAAATATGGTACCAGTCTGCGATAAACAGCAAGTAGCCACCTAAATGCATCAAGATAATTATGCTACAGCACTCAAACATGATAACAAAATACATGGCAGGGTTCCACTCATGATGCTTGACAAAAGATGAACACTGAGCTACGGCCAATTCATCCATTAACAGGTTCAAACAAGCAAGGCAAAAATGCAAACGATAACAGGTTTCAGACTTAGTGAAATTAACACAAGTCTGGAATTTAACATCAGGTAGCACACTTTGGAGCATGAAAACTATATGCTACAGGAACTTAACATGGCTAAGAAAGGCATGAGATGAAGCTACTCAAAGCACTTAACAAAAGTCCATTAGTGACCTTGAGCCAAAAGGGATCATAAAATACAATTGCGAGCATGTGAACATGGCAAAAACATAATCAGATTACAGACAATGAAGAACTAGAAGATGCAAATCTGTTAACGAGTAGGCATGTTTACTAGCTCTATGCACTCACTACAGAGCATGGCATGACCAACTAAGCATACACCTATCAAGAATACATATCATAGAAGCTAGACATGGCAAGAACAACAACATAGCATGCACAGATCAATAACAACATCCTTGGCAAAATCGCTAACAAGTCAACAATCTGTCAGGATTCACGAAATAGCAAAAGTAGAGCTCAATTGACTCAAGCTAGGGTGCTCCATAAATTCAAACAAAGACATGGATGGATAGAGCACCACAATTTTAACAAATCATCCTTACTGATCATCCTCAAAAGAGGTACGTATCACTAGGAAACAACATGAACATATGGCATATTGACAAAATCAGATCAAGGACTTAGAGAAATTCTAAGTCCCTGGAATCAGCATTAATGAATGCGCTACTATGCAAGCTTGTGCTAGTCACCACACATATCACAAAAATACATGGTAAGCACCTCTATAAAGATGGCATGGCAAAACACATGGAGAACTCAGGAGCATATCATGCACACATTAATCATGGGAAAAATGACAAATAGCTATTTGATGCAGCAGATCTGACAATTATCTCAAATATCCCTCTTGCAACAACATTTCGGGCATCAAGATGAGCTCAAATGAAAATGATTCACTGAGATTAAATGATGTACTCTCTGAGACGAACATTTTGATATGCTACACGCGCAAATCAGAGCTACGGATGCGGAGCTACGACATGAGCAAGAATGCAAAAAAACTAGGGAGAGGGAAAAAGTCAACCCTCTAGGGTTTACTGTAGCCCCGATCCAGATCTGGGCGCGCACGCAGTTCGAGGTTTGTCGCCGACGTACTGTAGCCGCCGGAGTGGGACTTGGCGCAACGAGGAGGAGGGAGCTCGCCGGGACAGAGGCTCGCCGGGGCGGCGTCGTGCGGTGGCGGCGGAGGGCCTCGTTCGGCGCGGGGCGACGAGG